>NW_027641053.1:0-90000 GCF_949752795.1 Hyperoodon ampullatus | reverse complement strand
CCTAAGGCACTTCCAGTCATGGGAATATACCTTGGGAAAATTGAAAATCAATAAGACACAGCCAACCCAAAATATAGGGCAGCACTGCTTACAAGAACCTCGACTTCGGGACACCTTAAATAACCCAGGAAAGACAAAAATGGTAAAGAAATTGTGGAACATACGTATGATGGAATATCCCTCTGCCATGAAGTCAATGTCATAAGGCCAGTAGCAGCATAATGACGGGATTCATGTACCATGATTCTAACTGAAAAAATCACACAGAAAAAGAAACTTATCATAAGATATCACTTATGAAGGGTGTATAAACATGGCTACACATGGAATGAATTAGGAAAGGGAACAGAGTCTCATATATAGAAAACACTCTTATGCATGCTTAAGGGGAAAGCAGAGGTGGGGTGATGAATAAAACCAGAGTTTGATATTTGCACAGGTACGGTTCCATAATCCAAATACAGAATAGACAAGACCTACTACTTCCTCTGTGAACGGGACTCAAAACCCCATATTTCCCGCAGAGGAATATATCTTACTAGTATGAATCTTAAAACGTATGTATTGATATGTCTCCGTAAGGGAATCAAGTGTGTCTAGAATGGCATAAACATGGCAGCGAGAATCAGCTCAAACCCACTATAAAAAGGAATTTCAAAAACAAAGCAAAAAAACTGGGAAATTCATTACAATTACTTCAGGGTCTCTGATGAAACCTGGAATGACCCTATCTACAATGACAGCTGGATGTGGCATAAGGAGGGACACTAGGGACTGAGAGGATTGATGAGATTGGGTGAGCAAATGCAGACCCTTTAAAGCAATAATGCATGGCACCCATTTCATGGGTTTCAACTCTCCAGGTTGAAGGGAATATTACTATAGTTATAACATGTACGGGAAACGTAGAGAACGGACACACTGTGAATACGAAAGGCTTCTAATACTCAACGAATAGTCCCTCTCCTGGTGCTCCGGTTTGACTTTCCATCTGCTTTACTATCAATCTCCCAACTAGGAGAGACAGCCCCTTTAACCTCCTGGTTCGCACAGGTTGCCAATTTGGCAGAGGATGAAAGGGAAGAGGGAGAACCAATGAGAGAGTAGCTGTTAGGCATTTGGACGGGCACATATCACTGTAATTTCCCGGCAGGAAGAAGAATTAACCAACGTCTCAGCCACCCACCAGGAACCAGCATAGATCCTGAACCAAAATTTTGGACTTGCGGTCAGCTCACAGAAAACGAGTTGAAAAATGGAGCTCAGGGGCACAGTAACTCACAAACTGGCCGAGTAATAAAGGACAACTATCGTCCAAAAATCTGATGAGGGAAGGCAACGAGGTGGACTTGAAAGCGAGGCAATATAGCAGGAAACAGATTTCAAGAGGTACGTTGGAATCGCCTTTAAAGCACAGGAAGAGGGTCACAACTTCGACAATGATGCACTTGGCCAAAAAGGGCGTATGCGTTTTCTCCTGAATATATTCAGGAGAAAACGCATACGCCCTTTTTGGCCAAGCAAGCAAGTGGGCAATGAAAATCTGCACTACAAAGAAGTATCACTTCCCACCGGTCAAAAGGGACATCCACAAAATGTGTAAAAACCAGAAAGGAAAGACAGGCCCTGGAGAACAGGGAGCCTTGTTATGCTGATGGGCGGTATGTAAATTGGCAACTGCCTCTCTGGAGGAGTGCATTGTGTTCCCTAAAACAAGTAAACAACAGAGCTACAGAGCCAAGGGCACTTCCAGTCTAGGGAATATACCTTGGGATAACTGAAAATCAATAAGACAGAGCCACCCCAAAATTTAAGGCTGCACTGCTTACAAGGATCTCAACTTGGGTACACCTTAGATATCCCAGGAAATATAAAAATGGTTCAAAAAATTGTGGTACTTATGTACGATGGAATATCCCTCAGCCATGAAATCAATGTCATAAGACCAGTAGCAGCAAAATGGGTGGATTCAGGTACGATGATTCTAAGTGAAATAAGTCACACAGAAAAAGAAACTTTTCATAAGATATCACTTATGAACATCCTGTAAACATGGCTACACTTGAACTGAGTTAGGAAAGAGAACAGTGTCTCACATTTAGAAAACACTCTTATGCCTGCTTAAGGAAGAAGGAGAGGTGGTGTGATGCATAAAACGAGAGTTTGATATAAGCACAGGTACCGTTCCAAAAACCAACTATGGAATAGACAAGACCTACACCTTCCTCAGTGAAAGGGACTCAAAACACCATATTTCCCGCAGAGGAATATATCTGACTAGTAAGAATCTTAAAACCTATGTATTTATGTGTCTCTATAAGGGAATCAAGTGTGTCTAGACTGGCATAAACAGGGCAGCGAGAATCAGCTCTAACCCACTATAAAAAGGAATTCCAAAAACAAAACAAAAAAACTGGGAAATTCTTTACAATTCCTTCAGGGTCTCTGATGAAACCTGGAATGACCCTATCTACAATGACAGCTGGATGTGGCATAAGGAGGGACACTTGGGACTGAGACGATTGGTGAGATTGGGTGAGCAAATGCAGACCCTTTGAAGCACAAATGCCTGGCACCCATTCCATGGGTCCCAACTCTCCAGGTTGAAGGGAATATTACTACAGCTATAACATGTACGGGAAACCTAGAGAACGGACACACTGTGAATACGAAAAGTTTCTAAAATTCAACGAATAGTCCCTCTCCTGGTGCTCCGGTTTGACTTTACATCTGCTTTACTATCAACCTCCCAACTTGGAGAGACAGCCCATTTAACCTCCTGGTTTGCACAGGTTGCCAATTTGGCAGAGGATGAAAGGGAAGAGGGAGAACCAATGAGAGTACCTGTTAGGCATTTGAACGGGCACTTATCACTGTAATTTCCCGGCAGGAAGAATAATTAACCAAAGTCTCAGCCACCCACCGGGAACCAGCATAGGTCCTGAACCAAAATTTTGGACTTGCGGTCAGCTCACAAAAACGAGTTGAAAAATGGAGCTCAGGGGCACAGCAATTCACAAACTGGCCGAGTAATAAAGGACAACTATCCTCCAAAAATCTGTTGAGGGAAGGCAACGAGGCGGACTTGAAAGCGAGGCAGAATAGCAGGAAACAGATTTCAAGAGGTACGTTGGAATCGCCTTTAAAGCACAGGAAGAGGGGCACAACTTCGACAATGATGCACTTGGCCAAAAAGGGCGTATGCGTTTTCTCCTGAATATATTCAGGAGAAAACGCATACGCCCTTTTCGGCCAAGCAAGCAAGCGGGCAATGCAAATCTGCACTACAAAGAAGTATCACTTCCCACCGGTCAAAAGGGACATCCACAAAATGTGTAAGAACAAGAAAGGCAAGACAGGCCCTGGAGAACAGGGTGCCTTGTTATGCAGATGGGCGGGATGTAAATTGCCAACTGCCTCTCTGGAGGAGTGCATTGTGTTCCCTAAAACAAGTAAAGAACAGAGCTACAGAGCCAAGGGCACTTCCAGTCTAGGGAATATACCTTGGGAAAACTGAAAATCAATAAGACAGAGCCACCCCAAAATTTAGGGCTGCACTGCTTACAAGGACCTCAACTTGGGTACACCTTAAATATCCCAGGAAATATAAAAATGGTTCAAAAAATTGTGGTACTTACGTACGATGGAATATCCCTCAGCCATGAAATCAATGTCATAAGACCAGTAGCAGCAAAATGGGTGGATTCAGGTACGATGATTCTAAGTGAAATAAGTCACACAGAAAAAGAAACTTATCATAAGATATCACTTATGAAGATCCTGTAAACATGGCTACACTTGAACTGAGTTAGGAAAGAGAACAGTGTCTCACATTTAGAAAACACTCTTATGCCTGCTTAAGGAGGAAGGAGAGGTGGGGTGATGCATAAAACCAGAGTTTGATATAAGCACAGGTACCGTTCCAAAAACCAACTATGGAATAGACAAGACCTACACCTTCCTCAGTGAAAGGGACTCAAAACTCCATATTTCCCGCAGAGGAATATATCTGACTAGTAAGAATCTTAAAACCTATGTATTGATATGTCTCCGTAAGGGAATCAAGTGTGTCTAGACTGGCATAAACATGGCAGCGAGAATCAGCTCAAACCCACTATAAAAAGGAATTTCAAAAACAAAACAAAAAAACTGGGAAATTCTTTACAATTCCTTCAGGGTCTCTGATGAAACCTGGAATGACCCTATCTACAATGACAGCTGGATGTGGCATAAGTAGGGACACTTGGGACTGAGAGGATTGGTGAGATTGGGTGAGCAAATGCAGACCCTTTAAAGCACAAATGCCTGCCACCCATTCCATGGGTCCCAACTCTCCAGGTTGAAGGGAATATTACTACAGTTATAACATGTACCGGAAACCTAGAGAACGGACACACTGTGAATACGAATGGCTTCTAAAACTCAACGAATAGTCCCTCTCCTGGTGCTCCGGTTTGACTTTCCTTCTGCTTTACTATCAACCTCCCAACTTGGAGAGACAGCCCCTTTAACCTCCTGGTTCGCACAGGTTGCCAATTTGGCAGAGGATGAAAGGGAAGAGGGAGAACCAATGAGAGAGTAGCTGTTAGGCATTTGGACGGGCACATATCACTGTAGTTTCCCGGCAGGAAGAAGAATTAACCAAATTCTCAGCCCCCCACTGGGAACCAGTATAGGTCTGAACCAAAATTTTGGACTTGTGGTCAGCTCACCAAAAACGAGTTGAAAAATGGAGCTCAGGGGCACAGCATTTCACAAACTGGCCGAGTAATAAAGGACAACTATCGTCCAAAAATCTGTTGAGGGAAGGCAACGAGGCGGACTTGAAAGCGAGGCAGAATATCAGGAAACAGATTTCAAGAGGTACGTTGGAATCGCCTTTAAAGCACAGGAAGAGGGGCACAACTTCGACAATGATGCACTTGGCCAAAAAGGGCGTATGCGTTTTCTCCTGAATATATTCAGGAGAAAACGCATACGCCCTTTTTGGCCAAGCAAGCAAGCGGGCAATGCATATCTGCACTACAAAAAGTATCACTTCCCACCGGTCAAAAGGGACATCCACAAAATATGTAAAAACTAGAAAGGCAAGACAGGCCCTGGAGAACAGGGAGACTTGTTATGCTGATGGGCGGGATGTAAATTGCCAACTGCCTCTCTGGAGGAGTACATTGTGTTCCCTAAAACAAGTAAAGAACAGAGCTACAGAGACAAGGGCACTTCCAGTCTAGGGAATATACCTTGGGAAAACTGAAAACCAATAAGACAGAGCCACCCAAAAATTTAGGGCTGCACTGCTTACAAGGACCTCAACTTGGGTACAACTTAAATATCCCAGGAAATATAAAAATGGTTCAAAAAATTGTGGTACTTACATAAGATGGAATATCCCTCGGCCAAGAAATCAATGTCATAAGACCAGTAGCAGCATAATGGGTGGATTCAGGTACGATGATTCTAAGTGAAATAAGTCACAGAGAAAAAGAAACTTATCATAAGATATCACTTATGAAGATCCTGTAAACATGGCTACACTTGAACTGAGTTAGGAAAGAGAACAGTGTCTCACATTTAGAAAACACTCTTATGCCTGCTTAAGGGGGAAGGAGAGGAGGGGTGATGCATAAAACCAGAGTTTGATATAAGCACAGGTACCGTTCCAAAAACCAACTATGGAATAGACAAGACCTACACCTTCCTCAGTGAAAGGGACTCAAAACCCCATATTTCCCGCAGAGGAATATATCTGACTAGTAAGAAAATTAAAACCTATGTATTGATATGTCTCCGTAAAGGAATCAAGTGTGTCTAGACTGGCATAAACATGGCAGCGAGAATCAGCTCAAACCCACTATAAAAAGGAATTTCAAAAACAAAACAAAAAAACTGGGAAATTCTTTACAATTCCTTCAGGGTCTCTGATGAAACCTGGAATGACCCTATCTACAATGACAGCTGGATGTGGCATAAGGAGGGACACTTTGGACTGAGACGATTGGTGAGATTGGGTGAGCAAATGCAGACCCTTTAAAGCACAAATGCCTGGCACCCATTCCATGGGTCCCAACTCTCCAGGTTGAAGGGAATATTACTACAGCTATAACATGTACGGGAAACCTAGAGAACGGACACACTGTGAATACGAAAGGTTTCTAAAACTCAACGAATATTCCCTCTCCTGGCGCTCCGGTTTGACTTTCCATCTGCTTTACTATCAACCTCCGAACTTGGAGAGACAGCTCCTTTAACCTCCTGGTTTGCACAGGTTGCCAATTTGGCAGAGGATGAAAGGGAAGAGGGAGAACCAATGAGAGAGTAGCTGTTAGGCCTTTGAACGGGCACATATCACTGTAATTTCCCGGCAGGAAGAAGAATTAACCAACGTCTCAGCCACCCACCGGGAACCAGCATAGGTCCTGAGCCAAAATTTTGGACTTGCGGTCAGCTCACCAAAAATGAGTTGAAAAATGGAGCTCAGGGGCACAGCAATTCACAAACTGGCCGAGTAATAAAGGACAACTATCGTCCAAAAATCTGATGAGGGAAGGCAACGAGGCGGACTTGAAAGCGAGGCAGAATAGCAGGAAACAGATTTCAAGAGGTACATTGGAATCGCCTTTAAAGCACAGGAAGAGGGGCACAACTTCGACAATGATGCACTTGGCCAAAAAGGGCGTATGCGTTTTCTCCTGAATATATTCAGGAGAAAACGCATACGCCCTTTTTGGCCAAGCAAGCAATCGGGCAATGCAAATCTGCACTACAAAGAAGTATCACTTCCCACCGGTCAAAAGGGACATCCACAAAATGTGTAAAAACCAGAAAGGCAAGACAGGCCCTGGAGAACAAGGAGCCTTGTTATGCTGATGGGCGGGATGTAAATTGCCAACTGCCTCTCTGGAGGAGTGCATTGTGTTCCCTAAAACAAGTAAACAACAGAGCTACAGAGCCAAGGGCACTTCCAGTCTAGGGAATATACCATGGGATAACTGAAAATCAATAAGACAGAGCCACCCCAAAATTTACGGCTGCACTGCTTACAAGGATCTCAACTTGGGTACACCTTAAATATCCCAGGAAATATAAAAATGGTTCAAAAAATTGTGGTACTTATGTACGATGGAATATCCCTCAGCCATGAAATCAATGTCATAAGACCAGTAGCAGCAAAATGGGTGGATTCAGGTACGATGATTCTAAGTGAAATAAGTCACACAGAAAAAGAAACTTTTAATAAGATATCACTTATGAAGATCCTGTAAACATGGCTACACTTGAACTGAGTTAGGAAAGAGAACAGTGTCTCACATTTAGAAAACACCCTTAGGCCTGCTTAAGGAGGAAGGAGAGGTGGTGTGATGCATAAAACCAGAGTTTGATATAAGCACAGGTACCGTTCCAAAAACCAACTATGGAATACACAAGACCTACACCTTCCTCATTGAAAGGGACTCAGAACCCCATATTTCCCGCAGAGGAATATATCTGACTAGTAAGAATCTTAAAACCTATGTATTCATATGTCCCCGTAAGGGAGTCAAGTCTGTCTAGACTGGCATAAACATGGCAGCGAGAATCAGCTCAAACCCACTATAAAAAGGAATTTCAAAAACAAAACAAAAAAACTGGGAAATTCTTTACAATTCCTTCAGGGTCTCTGATGAAACCTGGAATGACCCTATCTACAATGACAGCTGGATGTGGCATAAGGAGGGACACTTGGGACTGAGACGATTGGTGAGATTGGGTGAGCAAATGCAGACCCTTTGAAGCACAAATGCCTGGCACCCATTCCATGGGTCCCAACTCTCCAGGTTGAAGGGAATATTACTACAGCTATAACATGTACGGGAAACCTAGAGAACGGACACTCTGTGAATACGAAAGGTTTCTAAAACTCAACGAATAGTCCCTCTCCTGGTGCTCCGGTTTGACTTTGCATCTGCTTTACTATCAACATCCCAACTTGGAGAGACAGCCCATTTAACCTCCTGGTTTGCACAGGTTGCCAATTTGGCAGAGGATGAAAGGGAAGAGGGAGAACCAATGAGAGAGTAGCTGTTAGGCATTTGAACGGGCACATATCATTGTAATTTCCCGGCAGGAAGAAGAATTAACCAAAGTCTCAGCCACCCACCGGGAAGCAGCATAGGTCCTGAACCAAAATTTTGGACTTACGGTCAGCTCACCAAAAACGAGTTGAAAAATGGAGCTCAGGGGCACAGCAATTCACAAACTGGCCGAGTAATAAAGGACAACTATCGTCCAAAAATCTGTTGAGGGAAGGCAACGAGGCGGACTTGAAAGCGAGGCAGAATAGCAGGAAACAGATTTCAAGAGGTACGTTGGAATCGCCTTTAAAGCACAGGAAGAGGGGCACAACTTCGACAATGATGCACTTGGCCAAAAAGGGCGTATGCGTTTTCTCCTGAATATATTCAGGAGAATACGCATACGCCCTTTTTGGCCAAGCACGCAAGCGGGCAATGCAAATCTGCAATACAAAGAAGTATCACTTCCCACCGGTCAAAAGGGACATCCACAAATGTGTAAAAACCAGAAAGGCAAGACAGGCCCTGGAGAACAGGGAGCCTTGTTATGCTGATGGGCGGGATGTAAATTGCCCACTGCCTCTCTGGAGGAGTGCATTGTGTTCCCTAAAACAAGTAAAGAACAGAGCTACAGAGCCAAGGACACTTACAGTCTAGGGAATATACCTTGGGAAAACTGAAAATCAATAAGACAGAGCCACCCCAAAATTTAGGGCTGCACTGCTTACAAGGACCTCAACTTGGGTACACCTTAAATATCCCAGGAAATATAAAAATGGTTCAAAAAATTGTGGTACGTATGTACGATGGAATATCCCTCAGCCATGAAATCAATGTCATAAGACCAGTAGCAGCAAAATGGGTGGATTCAGGTACGATGATTCTAAGTGAAATAAGTCACACAGAAAAAGAAACTTATCATAAGATATCACTTATGAAGATCCTGTAAACATGGCTACACTTGAACTGAGTTAGGAAAGAGAACAGTGTCTCACATTTAGAAAACAGTCTTATGCCTGCTTAAGGGGGAAGGAGAGGTGGGGTGATGCATAAAACCAGAGTTTGATATAAGCACAGGTACCGTTCCAAAAACCAACTATGGAATAGACAAGACCTACACCTTCCTCAGTGAAAGGGACTCAAAACTCCATATTTCCCGCAGAGGAATATATCTGACTAGTAAGAATCTTAAAACCTATGTATTGATATGTCTCCGTAAGGGAATCAAGTGTGTCTAGACTGGCATAAACATGGCAGCGAGAATCAGCTCAAACCCACTATAAAAAGGAATTTCAAAAACAAAACAAAAAAACTGGGAAATTCTTTACAATTCCTTCAGGGTCTCTGATGAAACCTGGAATGACCCTATCTACAATGACATCTGGATGTGGCATAAGTAGGGACACTTGGGACTGAGACGATTGGTGAGATTGGGTGAGCAAATGCAGACCCTTTAAAGCAATAATGCCTGGCACATATTCCATGGGTCCCAACTCTCCAGATTGAAGGTAATATTACTACAGTTATAACATGTACGGGAAACCTAGAGAACGGACACACTGTGAATACTAAAGGTTTCTAAAACTCAACAAATAGTCCCTCTCCTGGTGCTCCGGTTTGACTTTCCATCTGCTTTACTATCAACCTCCCAACTTGGAGAGACAGCCCCTTTAACCTACTGGTTCGCACAGGTTGCCAATTTGGCAGAGGATGAAAGGGAAGAGGGAGAACCAATGAGAGAGTAGTTGTTAGGCATTTGGACGGGCACATATCACTGTAATTTCCCGGCAGGAAGAAGAATTAACCAAAGTCTCAGCCCCCCACTGGGAACCAGCATAGGTCCTGAACCAAAATTTGGGACTTGCGGTCAGCTTACCAAAAACGAATTGATAAATGGAGCTCAGGGGCACAGCAATTCACAAACTGGCTGAGTAATAAAGGACAACTATCGTCCAAAAATCTGTTGAGGGAAGGCAACGAGGTGGCCTTGAAAGCGAGGCAGAATAGCAGGAAACAGATTTCAAGATGTATGTTGGAATCGCCTTTAAAGCACAGGAAGAGGGCCACAACTTCGACAATGATGCACTTGGCCAAAAAGGGCGTATGCGTTTTCTCCTGAATATATTCAGGAGAAAACGCATACGCCCTTTTTGGCCAAGCAAGCAAGCAGGCAATGCAAATCTGCACTACAAAAAGTATCACTTCCCACCGGTCAAAAGGGACATCCACAAAATATGTAAAAACTAGAAAGGCAAGACAGGCCCTGGAGAACAGGGAGACTTGTTATACTGATGGGCGGGATGTAAATTGCCAACTGCCTCACTGGAGGAGTGCATTGTGTTCCCTAAAACAAGTAAAGAACAGAGCTACAGAGCCAAGGGCACTTCCAGTCTAGGGAATATACCTTGGGAAAACTGAAAACCAATAAGACAGAGCCACCCAAAAATTTAGGGCTGCACTGCTTACAAGGACCTCAACTTGGGTACAACTTAAATATCCCAGGAAATATAAAAATGGTTCAAAAAATTGTGGTACTTACATACGATGGAATATCCCTCAGCCAAGAAATCAATGTCATAAGACCAGTAGCAGCATAATGGGTGGATTCAGGTACGATGATTCTAAGTGAAATAAGTCACAGAGAAAAAGAAACTTATCATAAGATATCACTTATGATGATCCTGTAAACATGGCTACACTTGAACTGAGTTAGGAAAGAGAACAGTGTCTCACATTTAGAAAACACTCTTATGCCTGCTTAAGGGGGAAGGAGAGGTGGGGTGATGCATAAAACCAGAGTTTGATATAAGCACAGGTACCGTTCCAAAAACCAACTAATGAATAGACAAGACCTACACCTTCCTCAGTGAAAGGGACTCAAAACCCATATTTCCCGCAGAGGAATATATCTGACTAGTAAGAAAATTAAAACCTATGTATTGATATGTCTCCGTTACGGAATCAAGTGTGTCTAGACTGGCATAAACATGGCAGCGAGAATCAGCTCAAACCCACTATAAAAAAGAATTTCAAAATCAAAACAAGAAAACTGCGAAATTCTTTACAATTCCTTCAGGGTCTCTGATGAAACCTGGAATGACGCTATCTACAATGACAGCTGGATGTGGCATAAGGCTGGACACTTGGGACTGAGAGGATTGGTGAGATTGGGTGAGCAAATGCAGACCCTTTAAAGCAATAATGCATGGCAACCATTCCATGGGTCCCAACTCTCCAGGTTGAAGGGAATATTACTACCGCTATAACATGTACGGGAAACCTAGAGAACGGACACACAGTGAATACGAAAGGTTTCTAAAACTCAACCAATAGTCCCTCTCCTGGTGCTCCGTTTTGACTTTCCATCTGCTTTACTATCAACCTCCCAACTTGGAGAGACAGCCCCTTTAACATCCTGGTTTGCACAGGTTGCCAATTTGGCAGAGGATGAAAGGGAAGACGGAGAACCAATGAGAGAGTAGCTGTTAGGCATTTGGACGGGCACATATCACTCTAACTTCCCGGCAGGAAGAAGAATTAACCAAAGTCTCAGCCACCCACCGGGAACCAGCATAGGTCCTGAACCAAAATTTTGGACTTGCTGTCAGCTCACCAAAAACGAGTTGAAAAATCGAGCAAAGGGGCACAGCAATTCACAAACTGGACGAGTAATAAAGGACATCTATCGTCCAAAAATCTGTTGAGGGAAGGCAACGAGGCGGACTTGAAAGCGAGGCAGAATAGCAGGAAACAGATTTCAAGAGGTACGTTGGAATCGCCTTTAAAGCACAGGAAGAGGGGCACAACTTTGACAATGATGCACTTTGCCAAAATGGGTGTATGCTTTTTCTCCTGAATATATTCAGGAGAAAACGCATACACCCTTTTTGGCCAAGCAAGCAAGCGGGCAATGCAAATCTGCACTACAAAGAAGTATCACTTCCCTCCGGTCAAAAGGGACATCCACAAAATGTGTAAAAACCAGAAAGGCAAGACAGGCCCTGTAGAACAGGAAGCCTTGTTATGTTAATGGGCGGGATGTAAATTGCCAACTGTCTCTCTGGAGGAGTGCATGGAATTCCCTAAAACAAGTAATCAACAGAGCTACAGAGCCAAGGGCACTTCCAGTCTAGGGAATATACCTTGGGAAAACTGAAAATCAATAAGACAGAGCCACCCCAAAATTTAGGGCTGCACTGCTTACAAGGACCTCAACTTGGGTACACCTTAAATATCCCAGGAAATATAAAAATGGTTCAAAAAATTGTGGTACTTACGTACGATGGAATATCCCTCAGCCATGAAATCAATGTCATAAGACCAGTAGCAGCAAAATGGGTGGATTCAGGTACGATGATTCTAAGTGAAATAAGTCACACAGAAAAAGAAACTTATCATAAGATATCACTTATGAAGATCCTGTAAACATGGCTACACTTGAACTGAGTTAGGAAAGAGAACAGTGTCTCACATTTAGAAAACACTCTTATGCCTGCTTAAGGGGGAAGGAGAGGAGGGGTGATGCATAAAACCAGAGTTTGATATAAGCACAGGTACCGTTCCAAAAACCAACTATGGAATAGAAAAAACCTACACCTTCCTCAGTGACAGGGACTCAAAACCCAATATTTCCCGCAGAGGAATATATCTGACTAGTAAGAATCTTAAAACCTATGTATTGATATGTCTCCATAAGGGAATCAAGGGTGTCTAGACTGGCATAAACATGGCAGCGAGAATGAGCTCAAACCCACTATAAAAAGGAATTTCAAAAACAAAACAAAAAAAACGGGAAATTCTTTACAATTCCTTCCGGGTCTCCGATGAAACCTGTAATGACCCTATCTACAACGACAGCTGGATGTGGCATAAGGCTGGACACTTGGGACTGAGAGGATTGGTGAGATTGGGTGAGCAAATGCAGACCCTTTAAAGCACAAATGCCTGGCACCCATTCCATGGGTCCCAACTCTCCAGGATGAAGGGAATATTACTACCGCTATAACATGTACGGGAAACCTAGAGAACGGACACACTGTGAATACGAAAGGTTTCTAAAACTCAACCAATAGTCCCTCTCCTGGTGCTCCGTTTTGACTTTCCATCTGCTTTACTATCAACCTCCCAACTTGGAGAGACAGCCCCTTTAACATCCTGGTTTGCACAGGTTGCCAATTTGGCAGAGGATGAAAGGGAAGACGGAGAACCAATGAGAGAGTAGCTGTTAGGCATTTGGACGGGCACATATCACTCTAACTTCCCGGCAGGAAGAAGAATTAACCAAAGTCTCAGCCACCCACCGGGAACCAGCATAGGTCCTGAACCAAAATTTTGGACTTGCTGTCAGCTCACCAAAAACGAGTTGAAAAATCGAGCAAAGGGGCACAGCAATTCACAAACTGGACGAGTAATAAAGGACATCTATCGTCCAAAAATCTGTTGAGGGAAGGCAACGAGGCGGACTTGAAAGCGAGGCAGAATAGCAGGAAACAGATTTCAAGAGGTACGTTGGAATCGCCTTTAAAGCACAGGAAGAGGGGCACAACTTTGACAATGATGCACTTTGCCAAAATGGGTGTATGCTTTTTCTCCTGAATATATTCAGGAGAAAACGCATACACCCTTTTTGGCCAAGCAAGCAAGCGGGCAATGCAAATCTGCACTACAAAGAAGTATCACTTCCCTCCGGTCAAAAGGGACATCCACAAAATGTGTAAAAACCAGAAAGGCAAGACAGGCCCTGTAGAACAGGAAGCCTTGTTATGTTAATGGGCGGGATGTAAATTGCCAACTGTCTCTCTGGAGGAGTGCATGGAATTCCCTAAAACAAGTAATCAACAGAGCTACAGAGCCAAGGGCACTTCCAGTCTAGGGAATATACCTTGGGAAAACTGAAAATCAATAAGACAGAGCCACCCCAAAATTTAGGGCTGCACTGCTTACAAGGACCTCAACTTGGGTACACCTTAAATATCCCAGGAAATATAAAAATGGTTCAAAAAATTGTGGTACTTACGTACGATGGAATATCCCTCAGCCATGAAATCAATGTCATAAGACCAGTAGCAGCAAAATGGGTGGATTCAGGTACGATGATTCTAAGTGAAATAAGTCACACAGAAAAAGAAACTTATCATAAGATATCACTTATGAAGATCCTGTAAACATGGCTACACTTGAACTGAGTTAGGAAAGAGAACAGTGTCTCACATTTAGAAAACACTCTTATGCCTGCTTAAGGGGGAAGGAGAGGAGGGGTGATGCATAAAACCAGAGTTTGATATAAGCACAGGTACCGTTCCAAAAACCAACTATGGAATAGAAAAAACCTACACCTTCCTCAGTGACAGGGACTCAAAACCCAATATTTCCCGCAGAGGAATATATCTGACTAGTAAGAATCTTAAAACCTATGTATTGATATGTCTCCATAAGGGAATCAAGGGTGTCTAGACTGGCATAAACATGGCAGCGAGAATGAGCTCAAACCCACTATAAAAAGGAATTTCAAAAACAAAACAAAAAAAACGGGAAATTCTTTACAATTCCTTCCGGGTCTCCGATGAAACCTGTAATGACCCTATCTACAACGACAGCTGGATGTGGCATAAGGCTGGACACTTGGGACTGAGAGGATTGGTGAGATTGGGTGAGCAAATGCAGACCCTTTAAAGCACAAATGCCTGGCACCCATTCCATGGGTCCCAACTCTCCAGGATGAAGGGAATATTACTACCGCTATAACATGTATGGGAAACCTAGAGAACGGACACACTGTGAATACGAAAGGTTTCTAAAACTCAACCAATAGTCCCTCTCCTGGTGCTCCGTTTTGACTTTCCATCTGCTTTACTATCAACCTCCCAACTTGGAGAGACAGCCCCTTTAACATCCTGGTTTGCACAGGTTGCCAATTTGGCAGAGGATGAAAGGGAAGACGGAGAACCAATGAGAGAGTAGCTGTTAGGCATTTGGACGGGCACATATCACTCTAACTTCCCGTCAGGAAGAAGAATTAACCAAAGTCTCAGCCACCCACAGGGAACCAGCATAGGTCCTGAACCAAAATTTTGGACTTGCTGTCAGCTCACCAAAAACGAGTTGAAAAATCGAGCAAAGGGGCACAGCAATTCACAAACTGGACGAGTAATAAAGGACATCTATCGTCCAAAAATCTGTTGAGGGAAGGCAACGAGGCGGACTTGAAAGCGAGGCAGAATAGCAGGAAACAGATTTCAAGAGGTACGTTGGAATCGCCTTTAAAGCACAGGAAGAGGGGCACAACTTCGACAATGATGCACTTGGCCAAAAAGGGCCTATGCGTTTTCTCCTGAATATATTCAGGAGAAAACGCATAGGCCCTTTTTGGCCACGCAAGCAAGTGGGCAATGCAAATCTGAACTACAAAGAAGTATCACTTCCCACCGGTCAAAAGGGACATCCACAAAATGTGTAAAAACCAGAAAGGCAAGACAGGCCCTGGAGAACAGGGAGCCTTGCTATGCTGATGGGCGGGATGTAAGTTGCCAACTGCCTCTCTGGAGGAGTGCATTGTGTTCCCTAAAACAAGTAAACAACAGAGCTACAGAGCCAAGGGCACTTCCAGTCTAGGGAATATACCTTGGGAAAACTGAAAATGAATAAGACACAGCCACCTCAAAATTTAGGGCTGCACTGCTTACAAGGACCTCAACTTGGGTCCACCTTAAATATCCCAGGAAATATAAAAATCGTTCAAAAAATTGTGGTACCTATGTACGATGGAATATCCCTAAGCCCTGAAATCAATGTAATAAGACCAGTAGCAGCAAAATGGGTGGATTCAGTTACGATGATTCTAAGTGAAATAAGTCACAGAGAAAAAGAAACTTATCATAAGATATCACTTATGAAGATCCTGTAAACATGGCTACAATTGAACTGAGTTAGGAAAGAGAACAGTGTCTCACATTTAGAAAACACTCTTATGCCTGCTTAAGGGGGAAGGAGAGGTGGGGTGATGCATAAAACCAGAGTTTGATATAAGCACAGGTACCGTTCCAAAAACCAACTATGGAATAGACAAGACCTACACCTTCCTCAGTGAAAGGGACTCAAAACCCCATATTTCCCGCAGAGGAATATATCTGACTAGTAAGAATCTTAAAACCTATGGATTGATATGTCTCCGTAAGGGAATCAAGTGTGTCTAGACTGGCATAAACATGGCAGCGAGAATCAGCTCAAACCCACTATAAAAAGGAATTTCAAAAGCAAAACAAAAAAACTGGGAAATTTTTACCATTCCTTCAGTGTCTCTGATGAAACCTGGAATGACCCTATCTGCAATGACAGCTGGATGTGGCATAAGGAGGGACACTTGGGACTGAGACGATTGGTGAGATTTGGTGAGCAAATGCAGACACTTTAAAGCACAAATGCCTGGCACCAATTCCATGGGTCCCAACTCTCCAGGTTGAAGGGAATATTACTACAGCTATAACATGTACGGGAAACGTAGAGAACGGACACACTGTGAATACGAAATGTTTCTAAAACTCAACGAATAGTCCCTCTCCTGGTGCTCCGGTTTGACTTTCCATCTGCTTTACTATCAACCTCCCAACTTGGAGAGACAGCCCCTTTAACCTCCTGGTTCGCACAGGTTTCCAATTTGGCAGAGTATGAAAGGGAAGAGGGAGATCCAATGAAAGAGTAGCTTTTAGGTATTTGGACGGGCACATATCACTCTAACTTCCAGGCAGGAAGAAGAATTAACCAAAGTCTCAGCCCCCCACCGGGAACCAGCATAGGTCCTGAACCAAAATTTTGGACTTGCGGTCAGCTCACCAAAAACGAGTTGAAAAATGGAGCTCAGGGGCACAGCAATTCACAAACTGGCCGAGTAATAAAGGACAACTATCGTCCAAAATTTGTTAAGGGAAGGCAACGAGGCGGACATTAAAGCGAGGCAGAATAGCAGGAAATAGATTTCAAGAGGTACGTTGGAATCGCCTTTAAAGCACAGGAAGAGGGGCACAACTTCGACAATGATGCACTTGGCCAAAAAGGGTGTATGCGTTTTCTCCTGAATATATTCAGGAGAAAACGCATACAACCTTTTTGGCCAAGCAAGCAAGCAGGCAATGCTAATCTGCACTACAAAGAAGTATCACTTCCCACCGGTCAAAAGGGACATCCACAAAATGTGTAAAAACCAGAAAGGTAAGACAGGCCCTGGAGAACAGGGAGCCTTGTTATGCTGATGGGCGGGATGTAAATTGCCAACTGCCTCTCTGGAGGAGTGCATTGTGATCCCTAAAACAAGTAAACAACAGAGCTACAGAGCCAAGGGCACTTCCAGTCTAGGGAATATACCTTGGGAAAACTGAAAATCAATAAGACAGAGCCACCCCAAAATTTATGGCTGCAGTGCTTACAAGGACCTCAACTTGGGTACACCTTAAATATCCCAGGAAATATAAAAATGGTTCAAAAAATTGTGGTACTTAGGTACGATAGAATAACCTTCAGCCATGAAATCAATGTCATAAGACCAGTAATAGCAAAATGGGTGGATTCAGGTACGATGATTCTAAGCGAAATAAGTCACACAGAAAAAGAAACTTATCATAAGATATCACTTATGTAGATCCTGTAAACATGGCTACACTTGAACTGAGTTAGGAAAGAGAACAGTGTCTCACATTTAGAAAACACTCTTATGCCTGCTTAAGGGGGAAGGAGAGGTGGGGTGATGCATAAAAGCAGAGTTTGATATAAGCACAGGTACCGTTCCAAAAACCAACTATGGAATAGACAACACCTACACTTTCCTCAGTGAAAGGGACCCGAGGCATCTGTGAGTAACCGTGAGCTGAGCCCGAGGCCAGCTGCTGCTGAACTTTTCCCACCCTTCCCAGGTAAAACACCTGAATATGTACAAGGGC
Source organism: Hyperoodon ampullatus (assembly GCF_949752795.1). NCBI lineage: Eukaryota > Metazoa > Chordata > Mammalia > Artiodactyla > Ziphiidae > Hyperoodon > Hyperoodon ampullatus. The sequence goes on along the minus strand of NW_027641053.1, from coordinate 72,020 downwards.
TTGAAAGCCTAGAGGAAGGGCCGTGGAGCCACACCAGCGACAGCACGCAGGAAAACTTGGTGCCTGCAGGCGAGCCAGGATGGTCCTGGACGTGGGCGCTCTTCTGGAAGCTTTCCATTGCCCTGCCTGAGATACCCCTCCTGTCCCGGCCCCCACTGCTTTTTTCCTTCCTCACCTCTGTCCGGAGAGAAATTCCAGCGGAAGGTATGGGTGACACATCCTCTTCTTTACAGGTGGAAGCCTGGCATCTCCTGCAGAAAGTCCAGCAGAGACCCACTCACACCGGGCCACCCACAAAGCCATGGCCCGTCACTCCCTCCCACCAGCACAGCCCCGACACTGCTGACGGGGCAGAGAATATGGAGTCAGGCACAGCTTCAGGGGCTATTGCTGCCTGCAGCGCTGTTTATATTGACCTCAACACAGGCACACCAGGGGAGGGCCGGCCGGCAGGGTCAGGCTACCCAGGTCAGCTAATCCTCAGCCCTCAGGGAATCACATTGTTGAAAATGGACCTCGCTAAGGCAGAATAGAAGCCAAGGAATAAAAGGACACAATGCCATTTGCAGCACCGTAGGTGTGTCTAGAGGAAATCAAGTGACTTGTAGTAAGTCAGAAAGTGAAAGACACATATCGTATCATATCTCTTATAGGTGTGACCAAAAAATGGATACAAGGGCAGATATTTCCACGGAGAAGGGCAATCACAGATTCATTCAACAAACTTATGGTTCACCAATGGAAAGGTGTGAGGATTGGTTTCATTATGATATTGGGGTTAACAGACATATACAAACACAGGTGACATATAGAATCACCAAAGACCTACAGAATACCAAGAGAAGACTACTCAACATTCTGTCATAAGGTACATGGGAAAATGATCCCAGGAAGAACAGACATATTTATATGTGTAAAAGAACCACATCTTCCACACCTACAACGAGCCAAACATTGTAATCAAATTTGCTGTAATAAAAAATAAAAAATTAAATTAAAAACACGAACAAGAAGTAGTGAGACAAACTTGAGGGGCTTTCTCCTGGCACATTCCATTCTAAATTCCAATCTAGAACACGACTTCCATTGAGGCTCTGTTGCCCCTGACACCAGATTTGGTAAGGGAGAACTGCTGCCACCTTGTGGCCATTTCACACAACAGCAGCTTTAATCCCAGCGCTAATGGTCAGTTGATATTCAAAATCATTGCAGGCCTGTAAATGACACCTGCCCTGAAAACAAATACCGGGTTCATATATCGACCAAAAAATTCAAAGGACGTCCATATTTCAAAACGACAGTTTCCAAAGGCATATTTTACACACATTAGTCTTCTGCTTCTTTTTCTTTCTTTCTTTTTTTGTTAAAAAAACGGGAATGGCAAAAAGCATCCCTCAGAATGGGCGAAAATATTTGCAAACGAATCAATGGACAAAGGTTTAATCTCCAATATATATAAAGAGCTCATGCAGCTTAATATTAAAACAACAAACAACCCAATACAAAAATGGGCCGAAGATCTAAAGAGACATTTCTTCAAAGAAGACACACAGATGGCCAAGACGCACATGAAAAGCTGCTCAACATCACTAATTATTAGAGAAATGCAAATCAAAACTACAATGAGGTATCACCTCACACCTGTTAGAATCGGCATCATCAGAAAATCTACAAACAACGAATTCTGGGGAGGGTGTGGACAAAAGGATCCCTCTTCCACTAGTGGTGGAAATGTAAATTGATACAGTCACGATGGAGAACAGTATGGAGTTTCCTTAAAAAAACTAGAAATAGAATTACCATATGATCCAGCAATCCCACTTCTGGGCATATACCCAGAGAAAACCATAAATCAAAAAGGCACATTCACCACAATGCTCATTTCAGCACTATTTACGATAGCCAGGTAATGGAAGCAACCTAAATACCCACAGACAGACGAATGGATAAAGATGTGGTACATATATAAAATGGAATATTACTCAGCCATAAGAAGGAATGAAACTGGGTCATTTGTAGAGACGTCGATGGATCTAGAGACTGTCATACAGAATGAAGTAAGTCAGAAAGAGAAAAACAAATATTGTATATGAATGCATATACCTGGAACCTAGAAAAGTGGTACAGATGAACGGCTTTGCAGGGAAGAAATAGAGACACAGAGGTAGAGAACACACGTATGGACACCAAGTGTGGGAAGCCATGGGGAGGTGGTGTTGGGATGAGTTGGGAGATTGGGATTGACCTGTATACATGTATATGCATAAAATACATAACTAATAATAACCTGCTGTATAAAAAATAAATAAAATTAAATTTCAAAATTTTAAAAAATAAAATTTAAAAATAAAACAGAAAAAAGTTCTTCCCTTCACACAGATGTATTTATATGAATGAATTATTTCCATGCTTATATCTATAAATACATAAAAGAGGAATAAAATCTAACTTGAACCAAAAAAGAAAAAAAAAAACCTGAACCCAAGAGTTAGACAGAGGAAAACCCTATCAGGGCACTTGCTCCAGCGGTAAACAATTCTGAAATTGGTCAGAGGTGGGGAATAATCTCCCATAGAGCCAGCAGCCCACTCGTACGCAAGGGGCGTCCTCATTGCAAAGCGGGGGGCCATGCCGAGGCATCTGTGAGTAACCGTGAGCTGAGCCCCAGGCCAGCTGCTGTTGAACTTTTCCCACCCTTCCCAGGTAAAACACCTGAATATGTACAAGGCCTTAAAAGCCTAGAGGAAGGGCCGTGGAGCCACACCAGCGACAGCACGCAGGCCATCTTGGTGCCAGCAGGCCAGCCAGGATGGTCCAGGCCCTGGGCGCTCTTCTGGAAGCTTTCCATTGCCCTGCCTGAGACACCCCTACTGTCCCGGCTCCCACTGCTTTTTTCCTTCCTCACCTCTGTCCGGAGAGAAATTCCAGCTGAAGGTATGGGTGACACATCCTCTTCTTTACAGGTGGATGCCTGGCAACTCCTGCAGAAAGTCCAGCAGAGACCCACTCACACCGGGCCACCCACAAAGCCGTGGCCCCTCACTCCCTCCCACCAGCACAGCCCCGACACTGCTGACGGGGCAGAGAATATGGAGTCAGGCACAGCTTCAGGGGCTATTGCTGCCTGCAGCGCTGTTTATATTGACCTCAACCCAGGCACACCAGGGGAGGGCCGGCCGGCAGGGTCAGGCTACCCAGGTCAGCAAATTCTCAGCCCTCAGGGAATCACATTGTTGAAAATGGACCTCACTAAGGCAGAATAGAAGCCAAGGAATAAAAGGACACAATGCCATTTGCAGCAACGTAGGTGTGTCTAGAGGTAATCACGTGACTTGTAGTAAGTCCGAAAGTGAAAGACACATATCATATCATATCTCTTATAGGTGTGACCGAAAAATGGATACCAGGGCAGATATTTCCACGGAGAAGGGCAATCACAGATTCATTCAACAAACTTATGGTTCACCAATGGAAAGGTGTGAGGATTGGTTTCATTATGATATTGGGGTTAACAGACATATACAAACACAGGTGACATATAGAATCACCAAAGACCTACAGAATACCAAGAGAAGACTACTCAACATTCTGTCATAAGGTACATGGGAAAAGGATCCCAGGAAGAACAGACATATGTATATGTGTAAAAGAACCACATCTTCCACACCTACAACAAGCCAAACATTGTAATCAAATTTGCTGTAATAAAAAATAAAAAATTAAATTAAAAACACGAACAAGAAGTAGTGAGACAAACTTGAGGGGCTTTCTCCTGGCACATTCCATTCTAAATTCCAATCTAGAACACGACTTCCATTGAGGCTCTGTTGCCCCAGTAACCAGATTTGGTAAGGGAGAACTGCTGCCACCTTGTTGCCGTTTCACACAACAGCAGCTTTAATCCCAGCGCTAATGGTCAGTTGATATTCAAAATCATTGCAGGCCTGTAAATGACACCTGCCCTGAAAACAAATCCTGGGTTCATATATCGACCAAAAAATTCAAAGGACGTCCATATTTCAAAACGACAGTTTCAAAAGGCATATTTTACACACATTAGTGTTCTGCTTCTTTTTCTTTCTTTCTTTTTTTGTTAAAAAAACGGGAATGGCAAAAAGCATCCCTCAGAATGGGCGAAAATATTTGCAAACGAATCAATGGACAAAGGTTTAATCTCCAATATATATAAAGCGCTCATTCAGCTTAATATTAAAACAACAAACAACCGAATACAAAAATGGGCCGAAGATCTAAAGAGACGTTTCTTCAAAGAAGACACAGAGATGGCCAAGACGCACATGAAAAGCTGCTCAACATCACTAATTATTAGAGAAATGCAAATCAAAACTACAATGAGGTATCACCTCACACCTGTTAGAATCGGCATCATCAGAAAATCTACAAACAACGAATTCTGGGGAGGGTGTGGACAAAAGGATCCCTCTTCCACTAGTGGTGGAAATGTAAATTGATACAGTCACGATGGAGAACAGTATGGAGTTTCCTTAAAAAAACTAGAAATAGAATTACCATATGATCCAGCAATCCCACTTCTGGGCATATACCCAGAGAAAACCATAAATCAAAAATGCACATTCACCACAATGCTCATTTCAGCACTATTTACGATAGCCAGGTAATGGAAGCAACCTAAATACCCACAGACAGACGAATGGATAAAGATGTGGTACATATATAAAATGGAATATTACTCAGCCATAAGAAGGAATGAAACTGGGTCATTTGTAGAGACGTCGATGGATCTAGAGACTGTCATACAGAATGAAGTAAGTCAGAAAGAGAAAAACAAATATTGTATATTAATGCATATATGTGGAACCTAGAAAAATGGTACAGATGAACTGCTTTGCAGTGAAGAAATAGAAACACAGTGGTAGAGAACACACGTATGGACACCAAGTGTGGGAAGCCATGGGGATGTGGTGTTGGGATGAGTTGCGAGACTGGGATTGACATGTATACATGTATATGCATAAAATACATAACTAATAATAACCTGCTGTATAAAAAAATAAATAAAATTAAATTTCAAAATTTTTAAAAATAAAATTTAAAAATAAAACAGAAAAAAGTTCTTCCCTTCACACAGATGTATTTATATGAATGAATTATTTCCATGCTTATATCTATAAATACATAAAAGAGGAATAAAATCTAACTTGAACCAAAAAAGAAAAAAAAAACCTGAACCCACGAGTTAGACAGAGGAAAACCCTATCAGGGCACTTGCTCCAGCGGTAAACAATTCTGAAATTGGTCAGAGGTGGGGAATCATCTCCCATAGAGCCAGCAGCCCACTCCTACGCAAGGAGCATCCTCATTTCAAAGCTGGGGTCCATGCCGAGGCATCTGTGAGTAACGGTGAGCTGAGCCCCACGCCAGCTGCTGTTGAACTTTTCCCACCCTTCCCAGGTAAAACACCTGAATATGTACAAGGGCTTGAAAGCCTAGAGGAAGGGCCGTGGAGCCACACCAGCGACAGCACGCAGGCCAACTTGGTGCCTGCAGGCCAGCCAGGATGGTCCTGGCCCTGGGCGCTCTTCTGGAAGCTTTCCATTGCCCTGCCTGAGATACCCCTCCTGTCCTGGCACCCACTGCTTTTTTCCTTCCTCACCTATGTCCGGAGAGAAATTCCAGCGGAAGGTATGGGTGACACATCTTCTTCTTTACAGGTGGCAGCCTGGCAACTCCTGCAGAAAGTCCAGCAGAGACCCACTCACACCGGGCCACCCACAAAGCCGTGGCCCCTCACTCCCTCCCACCAGCTCAGCCCCAAGACTGCTGACGGGGCAGAGAATATGGAGTCAGGCACAGCTTCAGGGGCTATTGCTGCCTGCAGCGCTGTTTATATTGACCTCAACCCAGGCACACCTGGGGAGGGCCGGCCGGCAGGGTCAGGCTACCCAGGTCAGCTAATCCTCAGCCCTCAGGGAATCACATTGTTGAAAATGGTCCTCGCTAAGGCAGAATAGAAGCCAAGGAATAAAAGGACACAATGCCATTTGCAGCACCGTAGGTGTGTCTAGAGGTAATCACGTGACTTGTAGTAAGTCAGAAAGTGAAAGATACATATCATATCATATCTCTTATAGGTGTGACCGAAAAATGGATACCAGGGCAGATATTTCCACGGAGAAGGGCAATCACAGATGCATTCAACAAACTTATGGTTCACCAATGGAAAGGTGTGAGGATTGGTTTCATTATGATATTGGGGTTAACAGACATATACAAACACAGGTGACATATATAATCACCAAAGACCTACAGAATACCAAGAGAAGACTACTCAACATTCTGTCATAAGGTACATGGGAAAAGGATCCCAGGAAGAACAGACATATGTATATGTGTAAAAGAACCACATCTTCCACACCTACAACAAGCCAAACATTGTAATCAAATTTGCTGTAATAAAAAATAAAAAATTAAATTAAAAACACGAACAAGAAGTAGTGAGACAAACTTGAGGGGCTTTCTCCTGGTACATTCCATTCTACATTCCAATCTAGAACACAACTTCCATTGAGGCTCTGTTGCCCCAGTAACCAGATTTGGTAAGGGAGAACTGCTGCCACCTTGTGGCCGTGTCACCAAACAGCAGCTTTAATCCCAGCGCTAATGGTCAGTTGATATTCAAAATAATTGCAGGCCTGTAAATGACACCTGCCCTGAAAACAAATCCTGGGTTCATATATCGACCAAAAAATTCAAAGGACGTCCATATTTCAAAACGACAGTTTCAAAAGTGATATTGTACACACATTAGTGTTCTGCTTCTTTTTCTTTCTTTCTTTTTTTGTTAAAAAAACGGGAATGGCAAAAAGCATCCCTCAGAATGGGCGAAAATATTTGCAAACGAATCAATGGACAAATGTTTAATCTCCAATATATATAAAGAGCTCATGCAGCTTAATATTAAAAAAACAAACAACCCAATACAAAATTGGGCAGATGATCTAAAGACACGTTTCTTCAAAGAAGACACAGAGATGGCCAAGACCAACATGAAAAGCTGCTCAACATCACTAATTATTAGAGAAATGCAAATCAAAACTACAATGAGGTATCACCTCACACCTGTTAGAATCGGCATCATCAGAAAATCTACAAACAACGAATTCTGGGGAGGGTGTGGACAAAAGGATCCCTCTTCCACTAGTGGTGGAAATGTAAATTGATACAGTCACGATGGAGAACAGTATGGAGTTTCCTTAAAAAAACTAGAAATAGAATTACCATATGATCCAGCAATCCCACTTCTGGGCATATACCCAGAGAAAACCATAAATCAAAAATGCACATTCACCACAATGCTCATTTCAGCACTATTTACAATAGCCAGGTAATGGAAGCAACCTAAATACCCACAGACAGACGAATGGATAAAGATGTGGTACATATATAAAATGGAATATTACTCAGCCATAAGAAGGAATGAAACTGGGTCATTTGTAGAGACGTCGATGGATCTAGAGACTGTCATACAGAATGAAGTAAGTCAGAAAGAGAAAAACAAATATTGTATATTAATGCATATATGTGGAACCTAGAAAAATGGTATAGATGAACTGGTTTGCAGGGAAGAAATAGAGACACAGAGGTAGAGAACACACGTATGGACACCAAGTGTGGGAAGCCATGGGGTGGTGGTGGTGGCATATGTTGAGTGATTGGGATTGACCTGTATACATGTATATGCATAAAATACATAACTAATAATAACCTGCTGTATAAAAATATAAATAAAATTAAATTTTAAAATTTAAAAAAATAAAATTTAAAAATAAAACAGAAAAAAGTTCTTCCCTTCACACAGATGTATTTATATGAATGAATTATTTCCATGCTTATATCAATAAATACATAAAAGAGGAATAAAATCTAACTTGAACCAAAAAAGGAAAAAAAACCTGAACCCGTAAGTTATACAGAGGATAACCCTATCAGGGAACTTGCTCCAGCGGTAAACAATTCTGAAATTTGTCATAGGTGGGGAATCATCTCCCATACAGCCAGCAGCCCACCCCCCAAGCAAGGAGGGTCCTCATTGCAAAGCTGGGGGACCAAGCCAAGGCATCTGTGAGTAAACGTGAGCTGAGCCCCAGTCCTGCGGCAGCTGAACTCTTCCCACCCTTTCCAGGTAAAACACCTGAATATGTACAAGAACTTGCAAGCTTAGAGGAAGGGCTGTGGAGCCACACCAGCGACAGCACACAGGCCGACTTGGTGCCTGCAGGCCAGTCAGGATGGTCCTGGCCCCAGATGCCCTTCTGGAAGCTTTCCATTTCCCTGCCTGAGATACCCCTCCTGCCACGGCCCCCACTGCTTTTTTACTTCCTCACCTCTGCCTGGGGAGAAATTCCAGCGGCAGGTTTCGGTGACACATCCTCTTCTTTAGCAGGTGGCAGCCTGACAACTCCTGCAGAAAGTCCAGCAGAGCCCCACTCACACCTGGCCACCCACAAAGCCACGGCCCCTCACTCCCTCCCACCAGCACAGCCCCGGCACTGTCTACGGGGCAGAGAATATGGCTTCAGTCACAGCTACAAGGGCTGTCGCTCACTGGAGAGCTGTTTATATTGCCCTCAACCCAGGCACACCTGTGGAGGGCTGGCAGGCAGTTTCAGGCTACCAAAATCAGCCAATCCTCACACCTCAGGGGCTCACAGTTGCAGAAAATGAAACTTGCTAAACGGGCCAGGCCCTAGGAACAGGTGTGGGCTCTTGAGAGTCAGGATATACAAGGGGCTGCAGCTGCGGCTTGTTTTCTTATCATTTTATCTGGTCCATGAGTGGAAAATAACTTCAAGAAGACACTATCCTAATGAGAGGAACCCAGGAGTCAGGGAGAGGAGTGATGGTGGGTGGAGACAGAGGCCTGGTGCCCTGGCTGCAGTGGAAGTGTCTGGAAGACCAGGCAGAAAGAGCCTGCAGAGAGTGATAGCCATGGTCACAGACCTGTCAGAGCTGCTGTTTGTTAGTTCAAGTCCTGCTCTGAGGTATTCTGTGTCAGCTGTGAGCGACAGGTGAGCTGTGGGTTCTCTGCAAGGTGGGCTATGTGCACAGTTCCTGTATGTCCAGCCCTGCTGGGGTACCTGCCCAGGGGAGCTCCGTATCCTGGGAAGGGCCTGAGTAGGAGAGCCCCATGGGCGGCTGGGTAGCTGCAGAGGTGAGCTCCATACCCTGGGAGGGACTTGACCACGAGAGCCCCGTGGGCTGTGGGGTAGGGGTGCAGCCCAGGTGAGCTCCATATCCTGGGATTGGCCTGACCATGAGAGCCCCATGGGCTGCTGGAGACCTGGTAAAGTATATCAGGACAGTCAGTGAAGCCACCGAGGATATACATCCAGTAGCTCCTATTTCCTACTCCCTGCTGGTCATTCTACCTTCCACCAGGCCATGGCATTCTGTATTAGACTTCAATGATGCCTTCTTCTGTATTCCATTCATCTCAGAGTCACAAGAATTTTTGGCTTGTGAGTGGCAGGACACAACATGCAACAAAAGCAATAATGCTGGGCCGTCCTGCCCCAATGGTTCAAAAATCCCCACACCATCATTGGGGAAATGTCCTCTAAAGAACTAAAAGTTCAACCTCTGTAAAAGGGAACCCTCCTTCAATATGCAGATGACATTCTGATCGCCAGGCCTACTAAAGACGCCTCTGAACTACCTAGCCAAGAAAGGATAGAAGGTGTCCAAGAAAAACGCTCAAATATCCCAGGCTAAGGTGACATGCCTGGGCTTCATTCTCACAGATATTCGGAGAAACGCATCCCAGGATAGGGAAGAAGCCATTTGCAGCCTTACCTCTTCTAAAACTAGAAGACAGCTTAGGGGTTCCTGGGGAGGCCAAGGTTTTCTGCATCTGGATCCCTAACTACAGTCTAATAGCTGGGCCTCTACATGAAACACTGACACGAAAAGATGATGATCCTTTTGAATAGAATCCAGAAGCAGCCTTTCAAGAATGGAAAGAGCAGTCAATACAGACCCTTGCCCAGGAACTCCCTAATTTAGCTAAACCCTTTGACCTTTACATACCCGGTCAAAGGTTAATCGCCCTTGGAGCCTTAGTGCAAAAACTGGGACCACTTGAAATGGAGCAACACAAGAATGCCCTTCAGGTATGATAAACTATGGTCACCAAGGGCTTTGCCCACCGACTCATCAGGCCAGGATACTGGGGTATCTAAAAAGCTGGAAATCAGCAGCCCACAAGGCCAGCTCCCTCCTAAGGGAAAAGGACCCCTCGTGGTGATCCTAACCACCCATCATGCCCTGAAGTTGCAGGGGTCGCTCTGTGGACACACTGACCTCGAGTGAGGAGGCCCTCCAACTCCAACCTCCAGAGAGATAAACGGGGGCAACGGGACCCCAAGATGACTCGTGTGACCACCACTTGACCTGGAGTTTCTCTCAGAAAACAACAAGATTGTGCCCCGAAAGAGCAGACTACTGCTTGCAGGACTTACTGCACCCAGAGGGGAGCTAATAAGCTTGGCGGCGGAAACGTATATCACGCTTTCACCATAGAAAACCCTACAGACACCGCGGTGATGGTGGCCAATATGACCGGCTGGACCTCTGGCTACCTCTAAAGGCCGTTGACTCAGTGGACGTCATGGTCCTGGATCACCACTGACCCTGGACTGTCTGGGAGTTGCGCGGGCAGGGCTCTGACACATGGTGCTGTTTGTACATTAATTCAGGGACCTAATTAAAGAAAGCACAGACTACTGGTCAGAGCATCTAGTCTGGCAAAAACTGTCAGCCTAAGGTCGCCGAACATATGTGGGGTGGGTTGAAACCTGCCACCGCAGTATCTCTGCGCCTCTCTTTCCTGGACCCTTAAAGGTCATTAAAATCTGTAACACTTCCAATGTTGGTGCTCAGGCGGACGAGAAGTGAGGCAGGAGGCCTTGGGACAATCAACCTCACCAGGAGGCTGGTGGGGAGACGTTTTGCCCCTCCCCCCATGTATCAGGGCTCCCACCACAGCATGAAGCAGTTACAAAAGAGGGGTCTGCACCCTCAACACCCCAAGAATAAGGAACGGAACAAAAAGCAGATGAGGTGTTCGTCTCCGGCAACGTTCATTAAAAATTCCTGCGAGATAAAAAGAGAATCTGGGCAATAAAATAAAGTCTAACCTGTTTTTCCTTTGTGCTTTGTCTAATTTCACGTGCTCCTAGGGTTCCGCATGCAGAGGTCCCACACCCGGCACTTCAGACCCGATTTCCTAGTGCAGAATGGCTGGGTCGACACCTCAGCTAGCGGGGTCCCATGCAGACTCCGCGGCATAGAGCCTGAGCTGCAGCCAATGCAGCCCTCGAGAGCTCCATCCCCTCCCTCCCACTGACGCTGCTGGGGACCCTACACAGCAGCCCAGCCCACAGCCCATGGGGGAGTGCACGCTCTCACCTCTCCATTCTGTTTTCAAAATAATGTTTCCTTTGCTTCTGAACCAAACTCAGTCTTGATCTGTTGGCTCCAATGACACTGGGCACGGGGACTCCTGTTGGGGTCCACTCTGGAGGATCAGTAACAGAAATTGAGAACATTGTAACTTCAATGAACAGATGTGTGAGCCAAACTGTAGTTAACATAGAGCAGTGTATAATGCTCGGGTAAAATAAGATGTTTCTAAGACTTACATTTGATATTTCCATCACTTTCCTATAAGCAAGTTCAGTGAAGACGTCTGTCTTATTTGTCAGGTCAACATTAGAGAAATGAAGTGATTTATTTCCATGGATGTACATCGAATACTCTTGGCTGAAGCTTCAATTTTGTTTTGAATGCTTTTCCATTGAAAATGATACCTCTCTTTCAGCTCCCCCGTTTCTGAGAAGTATAAAACCTTATAATTTATTATTACCAAAGGGGAAAGGTAAGAGAAGGGATAAATTAACAGTTTGGGATTAACACATACACACTGCTATGTATAAAATAGATCATCAACAAGGAACTACTGTATAGCACAGGGAACTACACTGAATATTTTGCAATAACCTATAAGGGGAAATAATCTGAAAAAGAATAGATATTTTTATTGACATCATCTATCAATGACAGATAAAATGTAACCTAAACAAGGCCGATGGTGAGCGCTTCTGACCCTGAAGATTTCAGTCATCTAAAGTTTGGGCTCTGCCTATTTCCCAAGGCCCTTAAAGGACATACGTGTAGCCGTAGCTTAAAAATTCCCCAGTTTGGGGTTCGGGGAGGCACTGATTTGGAAAAATCCCTGGTGTTCTCCTTACATGCACGGGACCCTTCCTACAGCTAAAACATGCCTGTCACACCTAGAGGATGGTACACCGTTTGATCGGAAAGAGTTTGGAAAAGGCACCTCATCTCCTCATCGCCTGGTGCTCGGGTTCAACCCTCCAGCATCTTTCCTAACAATCTCCTCACTTGGGGATATCAGCACCGTCAACATCCTGTTGCACACAGTTTGGAATTTGTCCAGAGGATGAAGCGGAAGGATGAGAAAAATTTAGAGACAAGTCTTAGGTGTTCGGACAGGCACATGCCACTCTAATTTCCAATCCAGAAGACAAATTCATCAAAGGCTAGAATTGCCCATGGAAACAGAATAGGGCTAGAGGAAATCCCGCTGTTTTGTGTCCAGTTTCCAAAAACACAAGTTGAAAAATGGAACTCAGGGGCACTAAAATTCATGAAACTGCAGAGTTGAAAATATCTATCGTCGAAAAATGTCTTGAGGTAAGTCACAGAAAAGGACTTGTAAGCAAGGGAGAGTGGCAGGAAACAGATTTGAAGAGGTAGAAAGGACTCCCCATTAAAGCACAAGAAAAGGGGCTGAACATCGCCAATGATGCAGTTGGCCAAAAAGGGTGTATGCATTTTTTCTGAATATATTCAAGTAAAGGCCATACACACTTTTTATCCAACCCAACAGGTGGGCACTGGAAATCAATATCACAAAATGTATCACTTCACATCAGTCAGAAGGGCCATCCACATAAAGTGTAAACACCAGAAATGCAGGACAGGGCGAGGAGAAAAGGGAGCCCTGTGAGGCTGATAGTGGAAATGTAATTTGCCAACGGCCACTCTGGAGAAGTGTATTGTGTTTGCTAAAACATCTAAAAAATGAGCTACAGAGCATAGGGCACTTGCACTCATGGGCGTGTACCTTGGGAAAAACAAAAATCGACAGAAAACAGGCACCCGAACGTTTACCACCTCTCTGTTAAAAAGGGCCTCAACTTGGATATAACCTAAATGTCCCTGGAAGGATAAAATGGATAAAAGAGATGGGGTACTTATGTAGAGTGGAATATTACTCATCCAGAAATCAATGAAATAAGGCCAGTTGTAACAACTCTGGAGGAGTTACATACGATCATTCTAAGTGACATATGTCAGAAAGAAAAAGACACATATCATAAGATGTCACTTAAAGGTGGAATCAAAAATGGCTACACATGAAATAAATTACAAAACAGAAACATAGTCAAATATGTAGAAAATAGACATAAGGCTGCTAAATGGGAAAGGTGGGGAATGGTGAGGTATTATCCAGGAGGTTGAAATTAACAAAGATACCATTCCAAGTACCAAATTGAATAACTGACAAGGCCTACACGGTACCTCAAAGAACTGCACTCAGCCCACTCAAGTCACTGGAAAATAATACATATGACTGGTAAGCATCTGAAAAAGAATTTATTGTTGTCTCACAGTACATGAATCAAGTGGATGTACAGCAGCAAAAAACAGAGCTTTGAAAATCAGCTGTAATCAATATAAAAATAAATGTAAAACTATTTATAAAAACAGTGAGACAGACAAAAATTCTTACAACTTTTGTTGAAGGGCTACGATGTAACATGGATTGAACACATGTAGACCCACAGCAGGATGATTATATAAGGCTGGAAGCTATGCACGCTAAGAGATGTTAGAGAGGCTGGGTGAGGAAATGCAGACCTTTTAAAGTAATACTGCCTGGTACCCATTCCATGGGTCCCAAATCTGCAGGTTCAAGGGAATCTTCTGACAGCGAAAACATGCCCGGGAAACCGAGATGAATGTACACCGTGTGCTCAGGAAAGGTGTCTAAAATGCACCTCATTTTTGATCTCCTGGTGCTGGGGTTCGCCATTCCAGCCACATTACTAACAATCTCCCCACTTGGAGAATCAGCACCTTTAACCTCCTGTTTCACACAGTTTGCAATTTGTGCAGAGGATAAATGGGAAGAGGGGGAACCAATGAGAGATTAGCTGTAGGACTTTTGACAGGCACATGTCACTCTAATTTCCCATTAGGAAGAAGAATTAACCAAAGGCTCAGCCTGCCTCCCCAGAACCAGAATAGGGCCAGAAGTAATCCAATGGTTTGGCGGCCAGCTCACAAAAAAAGCGAGTTGCAAAATGGAGCTCAGGAGCAGACAATTCAAAGACCTGCAAAGATATAAATGATAACCAACGTCCAAAAATATATTCAGGTAAGGTAACGAAGAGGATCTGAATGAGAGGCAGAATTGCAGGAAACAGATTTCAAAAGGTAGATTGTACTCACATTTAAAGCATATGAAAAGCAGCAGAATTTCTAAAATGATGTGGTTGGGCAAAAGGGTGTATGCGTTTTTTTCGTGAATATCTTCAGGAAAAAAACACATGCAGAGTTTTTGGCCAACCAAGCAAGAGGGAAATGCAAATCCGCACAACAAAGAAGTCTCAATTTCCACTGCTCAGAAAGGCCATTCAAAAAATGTGTACAAACCAGAAATGCAGGAGAGGCCATGGAAAACAGGGAGCCTAGTCACGCTGATGGGTGGGGTATAAATATCCAAGAGCCACTCTGAAGAAGTGTATGCTGCTTTTAAAACATCTAAAATACAAAGCCCCGGAGCAAGGGGACTTCAACTCATGGACATATAATTTGGGAAGACTAAATGTCAATAAGACACAGGCACCCCAAAGTTTAGGGCTGCTCTGCATACAAGAACCTCAACTTTGGTACACCTAAAATATCCCAGGAAAAAGAGAAATGCATAAAGAACTTGTGGTAATTTTGTACAACGGAATATCACTCAGACATGAAATCAATGTATATAAGGCCAGTAGCAGCATAATGAGTGGATTTACGTATGATGATTTTAAGGGAAATTAGTCACGCAGAAAAAGAATCTTATCATAAGATATGACTTATAGAGGGAATGTCAATATCACAACACATGAACTGAATTAGGAAAGAGAACAGAGTCTCACATTTAGCAAAAATCTCTTATGCCTGCTTCAGGGCAAAGGAGAGGTGGGGTGATGCATAAAACCAGAGTTTGATATTAGCACAGGTACCATTCCATAAACCAAATACAGAATAGACAAGACCTACACCTTCCTCAGTGAACGGGACTCAACACCCCTATGCCCCACAGAGGAATATATCTGAGTACTAAGCATCTTAAAACCTATGTATTGATATGTCTCCATAAGGGAATTAATTGTGTCTAGACTGGCATAAACATGTCAGTGAAAATCAGCTCAACCCCATTATAAAAATGAATTTCAAAAAAACCCCCCAAAACAGCGAAATTCTTACACAATTCCTTCAGGGGTTCTGATGAAACCTGGAATGACCCTATCTGCAAAGACAGCTGGATGAGACATAAGGCTGGACACTTGGGACTGAGAGGACTGGTGAGATTGGGAGAGAAAATGCAGACCTTTTAAAGTAGTAATGCATGCCACCATTCCATGTGTCCCAAATCTCCAGGTAGAAGGGAATATCACTACAATTATAACATGTATGGGAAACCTAGAAAATGGACACCCTGTGATGGTGAAAGGTTTCTAAATCTCTCCTAATTTTTCCTCTCCTTGTGCTCCACTTTGGCATTCCAACTGCTTTACTATCAATCTCCCAACTTAGGAGAGTCAGCCCCTATAACCTCCTGGTTCGCACAGTTTGCTAATTGTGCAGAGGATGAAAGGGAAGAGGGAGAACCAATCAGAGAGTAGATGTAGGCATTTGGACGGGCACATGTCACTCTAATTTCCTGGCAGGAAGAAGAATTAACCAAAGCCTCAGCCACACACAGGGAACCAATATAGCCACCCCTGGAACCTGTATAGGTCCTGAAGCAAAATTGTGGATTTGCGGCCAGCTCACAAAGATGGGATTTGAAAATTGGAGCTCAGGGGCACAGCAATTCACAAACCTGCAGACTTATAAAGGACTACTCACTTCCAAAAATCTGTTGAGGGAAGGAAATGAAGCTGCCTTGGAAATGACGCAGAATTGCACAAAACATATTTCAAGAGGTAAATTGGAATCGCCTTTAAAGCACAGGAAAAGCATCCCAACTTGGACAGAGATGCACTTGGCCAAAAAGGGCGTATGCCTTTTCTCCTGAATATATTCAGAAGAAAACGCATACACCCTTTTTGGCCAATCAAGCAAGCGCGCAATACAAATCCACACTACAAAGAATTGTCACTTACCACCGGTCAAAAGGGACATCCGAATATCTGTAAAAACCAGAAAGGCAAGAGAGAGATGGCAAGGGCATGAAGCAATGTGATCCCAATGGTCATGGAGGATTGTGATGACAAGCGCATGGAGAATTGTGATGACAAGATTATGTACCTTTTTGTTGACAAAGGCAAGGAGCATTATGATGACAAGGTTCATGGAGCACTGTGATGACAAGCATCACGGAGCATAGTGATTACACGGGTCATGGAGCATTGGGATGACAAGCGCATGGATCATTGTGATGACAATGGTCATGGAGCATTTTAATGACAAGAGTCCCGGATCATTGTGTTGTCAGGGTTCATGGAGCGTTGTGATGACAGTGGTCATGGAGCATTGTGATGACAGGGGTCATGGCGCATTGTGATGAGAAGGTCATTGAGCATTGGGCTGAAAATGTCCATGGAGTACTGTGATGACAGGGGTCATGGAGCATTGTGATGACAAGGTACTGGAGCACTGTGATGAGAAGACCATGGAGCCTTGTGATGACAAGTCTCATGGAGCATTCTGATGAAAAGTGCCATGGAGCATTGTGATTACAGGGGTCTTGGAGCATTGTGATGACAAGGGCATGGAGCATTGGGATGAGAAGGCCATGGAGCGTTCTGATGACATGCATCATGGAGCTTTGTGATGACAAGGGCATGGAGCATTGTGATTACAGCGGTCTTGTAGCACTGTGATGAAAAGGGCATGGATCATTGTGATGAAAAAGACATGGAGCCTTGTCATGACAGGGTTCAAGGAGAAAACTGACAACAAGTGTCAGGGAGCATTGTGATGACAAGGGTATTGAGTATTGTGATGACAAAGGTCATGGAGCATTGTGATGAGAAGACCATGGATAATTGTGATGACGAGCGTCATGGGGCGTTGTGATGATAAGTGTTATGGAACATATTGATCACAAGGATTTGGAGCATTGTGATGACAGAGGTCATGGAGCATTTTGGTTTCATTGTGATGACAATAGCCTGAAGCATTATGATGATGGGCATGGTGCATTGTGATGACAGGGTTCATGGAGCATTGAGATGAAAAGGGGCATGGAGCATTGTGATTACAGGAGTCTTGGAGCATTGTGATGACAAAGGCATGGAACATCGTGAATGAGAAGGCCATGGAGCATTCTGTTGACATGCGTCATGGAGCTTTGTGATGACAAGGGCATGGAGCATTGTGATTACAGGGGTCTTGGAGCATTGTGATGACAAGGGTCATGGAGCCTTGTGATGACAAGGCTGTGGAACATTGTGATGGCAGGGGTCATGGAGCATTGTTATGACAGGGCTAATGGAGCATTGTGATGACAAGGGCATGGAGCATTGGTCTGAAAAGTTTCATGGATTATTGTGATGAGAGGGGGCAAGGAGCATTGTGATGACAAGGGCATGGAACACTGTGATACATGGGTCATGGAGGAGTGTAATGACAAGCGCATGGAGCATTGTGATAAGAATGGCATCGAGCATTCTGATGAAAAGCATCATGGAGCCTGTGATGACAAGGGCATGGAACAATGTGATGAGAGGGTTCATGGAGCATTGTGATGACAATGGCATGCAGCATTGTGATGACAAGGGTCATTGAGCTTTGTGATGACAAAGGTCATGGAGCATTTTGATGACAAGGGTGTGGTGCATTCTGTTGTGAAGGGCAGGGAGCATTGTGATGACAGGGGTTATGGAACATTGTGATTTCAGGGGAATGGAGCATTGTGATGATAAAGGCATGTAGCATTGTTGTGACAAGGGTCATGGAATATTGTGATGACAGGGGTGAGGGAGTATTGTGTTGACTAGTGATGGAACATTGTGATATCAGTGGTGAGAGAGAATTTTGATGAGAAGTGCATGGAGCAGTGTGATGACAAGGTTTATGGAGCATTGTGATGACAAAGATGTGGAGCATTGTGATGACAAGCGCATGGCACATTGTGATGCCACGGGTCATGGAGTATTGTGCTAACAAAGGCATTGAGCATTGGGAGGACAAGGGTCACCGACCATTGTGATGAAATGTTCATGGAGCGCTGTGGTGACAAAGGTCACAGAGCCTTGTGATGACGAGGGCATGGACCATTGTGATGACAAAGGTCATGAAGCATTGTGATGACTGGAGTCACGGAGCATTGTGATGACAGGGGTCATAGAGCATTGTGATGAAAGGGCATGGAACATTGTGATGACAGGGGCATGTTGCATTGGTTTGACAAGTTTCAGGGATTATTTTGATGACAGTGGGCATGGCACATTGTGATGACAAGGGCATGGAGCATTGTGATGAGAAGGTCATGGAGTATTGTGAAGAAGGGTGTCAGGGAGCATTGTGATGACATATGTCATGGTCCATTGCGATGACAATGGAATGGAGCATTGTGATGCCAAGTGTCATGGAGGATTGTGATGACAAAGGTAATGGAGCATTTTGATGACAAGCGCTTGGGGCATTGTGATGACAAGGGTCATGGAGCATTGTGATAACAAGGGCCATTGAGAATTTTGATGACATGTTCATGAAGCATTGTGATGACAATCACATGGAGCTTGCTGTGACAGGGATCATGGAGCATTGCGATGACAAGTGCATAGAGAATTGTGATGACAAAGCATGTAACACTGTGATGAGAAGTATCATGGAGCATAGTGATGCCAAGAACGTGGGGAATTGTGATGACAGGGGACATGGAGCATTGTGATGGCAAGACCGTGGAGCACTGTGATGAGAGGACCATGGATAATTGTGATGACGAGGGTCATGGAGCACTGTAATGACAAGGGGTATGGAGCATTGTGATGAGAGGGGTCATGGAGCATTGTGATGACTGGGGACATGGAGCATTGTGATGAACAGGGCATGGAGCCTTGTGATGGCAAGATCGTGGAGCACTGTGATGAGAAGATCATGGATAATTGTGATGACGAATGTCATGGAGCACTGTAATGACAGGGGGTATAGAGCACTGTGATGACGGTGGTCATGGAGCATTGTGATGACCGGGGACATGGAGCATTGTGATGCCCAAGGCATGGAGCACTGTGATGGCAAGACCGTGGAGCATTGTGATGAGAAGACCATGGATAATTGTGATTAGGAGCGTCATGGAGCACTGTCATGTCAAGTGGTATGGAGCCTTGTGATGACAGGGGTCATGGAGCATTGTTATGACAGTGGGCATGGCGCATTGTGATGACAAGGGCATGGAGCATTGTGATGAGAAGGTCATGGAGTATTGTGAAGAAGGGTGTCAGGGAGCATTGTGATGACATATGTCATGGTCCATTGCGATGACAATGGAATGGAGCATTGTGATGCCAAGTGTCATGGAGGATTGTGATGACAAAGGTAATGGAGCATTTTGATGACAAGCGCTTGGGGCATTGTGATGACAAGGGTCATGGAGCATTGTGATAACAAGGGCCATTGAGAATTTTGATGACATGTTCATGAAGCATTGTGATGACAATCACATGGAGCTTGCTGTGACAGGGATCATGGAGCATTGCGATGACAAGTGCATAGAGAATTGTGATGACAAAGCATGTAACACTGTGATGAGAAGTATCATGGAGCACAGTGATGCCAAGAACGTGGGGAATTGTGATGACAGGGGACATGGAGCATTGTGATGACCAGGGCATGGAGTATTGTGATGGCAAGACCGTGGAGCATTGTGATGAGAAGACCATGGATAATTGTGATGATGAGCGTCATGGAGCACTGTAATGACAAGGTGTATGGAGCATTGTGATAACAGGGGTCATGGAGCATTGTGATGACAAGGTTCATGGAGCATTCTGATGACAAGCTTGTGGAGTATTTTGATGACAATGACATGGAGCATTTTGATGAAAATGGCATGGGGCATTGTGATGAAAAAGACATGGAGCCTTTTCATGACAATTTTCAGGGAGCATTCTGACGACAAGTGTCAGGGAGCATTGTGATGACAAAGGTCATGGAGAATTTGGACGACAAGGGCATGGAGTATTGTGATGACAAGCACATGGAGCTTGCTATGACGGGGTCATGGAGCATTGCGATGACAAGTGCATAGAGAATTGTGATGACAAAGCATGTAACACTGTGATGAGAAGTGTCATGGAGCATAGTGATGCCAAGATCGTGGAGAATTGTGATGACAGAGGACATGGAGCATTGTGATGACCAGGTCATGGAGCATTGCGATGGCAAGATCGTGGAGCATTGTGATGAGAAGACCATGGATAATTGTGATGACGAGGGTCATGGAGCACTGTAATGACAAAGGGTATAGAGCACTGTGATGACAGTGGTCATGGAGCATTGTGATGACCGGGGACATGGAGCATTGTGATGCCCAAGGCATGGAGCACTGTGATGGCAAGGGCGTGGAGCATTGTGATGAGAAGACCGTGGACAATTGTGATTACGAGTGTCATGGAGCACTGTAATGACAAGCAGTATGGAGCATTGTGATGACAGGGGTCATGGAGCATGGTGATGACTGGGGACATGGAGCATTGTGATGACCAGATCATGGAGCATTGTGATGGCAAGACCGTGGAGCACTGTGATGAGAAGACCATGGATAATTGTGATGACGAACATCATGGAGCACTGTAAGGACAAGGGGCATGGAGCATTGTGTTGACAGGTGTCATGGAGCATTGTGATGACCAGGTCATGGAGCATTGTAATGGCAAGACCGTGGAGCATTGTGATGAGAAGACCATGGATAATTGTGATGACGAGCGTCATGGAACACTGTAATGACAAGGGGTATGGAGCATTTTGATGACAGGGGTCATGGAGCATTCTGAAGACAATGATCAGGGAGCATTCTGATGACAAGCTTGTGGAGTATTGTGATGACAATGACATGGAGCGTTGTGATGAAAAGGGCATGGAGCATTCTTATGAAAAAGGCATGGAGCATTTTCATGACAGTGTTCAAGGAGTATTCTGACGACAAGTGTCAGGGAGCATTGTGATGACAAGTGTATTGAGAATTGTGATGACAAAGGTCATGGAGCATTGTGACGACAAGTGCATGGAGTATTGTCATGACAGTCATCATGGAGTGTTGTGATGACAAGTGTTATGGAACATTGTGGTCACAAGGGGTTGGAGCATTGTGATGACAGAGGTCATGGACCATTTTGATTTCAAGGAGCATGGAGCATTGTGATGACAAGGGCATGGAGCAATGTGATCCCAAGGTTCATGGAGGATTGTGATGAAAATGGTAATGGAGTATTGTGATGACAAGCTCATGGAGCATTGTGATGACAGCGTTCATGGACCATTTTGATTTCAAGGAGCATGGAGCATTGTGATGACAAGGGCATGGAGCAATGTGATCCCAAGGTTCATGGAGGATTGTGATGAAAATGGTAATGGAGTATTGTGATGACAAGCTCATGTAGCATTGTGATGACAAGGTCATGTAGGATTTTGATGACACAGGCATGGAGAATTGTGATGATAAGGGTCATGGAGCACTGTGATGATAAGCGTCATGGAGCATTGTGATTACAGGGGTCATGGAGCATTGGGATGACAAGGGCATGCATCATTGTGATGACAAGTGTCATGGAGCATTGGGCTGAAAATGTTCATGGAGTATTGTGATGACAGGGGTCATGGAGCATTGTGATGACTAGGGAATGGAGCATTGTGATGACAAGAGTCCCGGATCATTGTGTTGTCAGGGGTCATGGAGTGTTGTGATGACAGTGGTCATGGAGGATTGTGATGATATGGGTCATGGAGCATTGTGATGAGAAGGTCATGAAGCATTGGGCTGAAAATGTTCATGGAGTATTGTGATGACAGGGGTCATGGAGCATTGTAATGAGAAGGGAATTGAGCACTGTGATGACAAGGTCCTGGAGCATTGTGATGGGAAGTCCATGGAGCCTTGTGATGACAATTCTCATGGAACATTCTGATGAAAAGTGGCATGGAGCATTGTGATTACAGGGGTCTTGGAGCATTGTGATGACAAGGGCATGGAGTATTGTGATGAGAAGGCCATGGAGAATTCTGATGACATGCGTCATGGAGATTTGTGCTGACAAGGGCATGGAGTATTGTGATGAAAATGGCATGGATCATTGTTATGAAAAAGGCATGGAGCCTTGTCATGACAGGGTTCTAGGAGCATACTGACGACAAGTGTCACGGAGCATTGTGATGACAAGTGTATTGAGCATTGTGATGACAAAGTTCATGGAGCATTGTGATGAGAAGACCATGGATAATTTTGATGATGAGCGTCATGGGGTGTTGTGATGATAAGTTTTATGGAACATTGTGATCACAAGGGTTTGGAGCATTGTGATGACAGAGGTCATGGAGCATTTTGATTTCATTGTGATGACAATAGCCTGAAGCATTATGGTGATGGGCATGGTGCATTGTGATGACAGCGTTCATGGAGCATTGAGATGAAAAGAGGCATGGAACATTGTGATTACAGGGGTCTTGGAGCATTGTGATGACAAGGGCAAGGAGCATTGTGATGAGAAGGCCATGGAGCATTCTGATGACATGCGTCATTGAGCTTTGTGATGACAAGGGCATGGAGCATTGTGATTACAGGGGTCTTGGAGCATTGTGATGACAAGGGTCATGGAGCCTTGTGATGACAATGGTGTGGAACATTGTGATGGAAGGGGTCATGGAGCATTGTTATGACAGGGGTAATGGAGCATTGTGATGAGAAGGGCATGGAGCACTGGTCTGAAAAGTTTCATGGATTATTGTGATGAGAGTGGGCATGGAGCATTGTGATGACAAGGTCACGGAACACTGTGATCCATGGGTCATGGAGGATTGTAATGACAAGGGCATGGAGCATTGTGATGAGAAGGGCATCGTACATTGTTTTGACAAGCGTCATGGAGCTTTGTGATGACAAGGGCATGGAACAATGTGATGAGAGGGTTCATGGAACATTGTGATTCCAAGGGTTATGGAGCTTTGTGATGACAAAAGTCATGGAGCATTTTGATGTCAAGGGCGTGGTGCATTGTGATGAGAAGGGCAGGGAGCATTTTGATGACAGGGTCATGCAGCAATTTGATGAAAAGTGTAATGGAACGTTTTGATGACAGGGGTTATAGAACATTGTGATGTCAGGGGTCATGGAGCTTTGGGATGAAAAAGGTCATGGAGCATTTTGATGACAGGGGTTATGGAACATTGTGATGTCAGGGGTCATGGAGCTTTGGGATGAAAAGGGTCATGGAGCATTTTGATGACAGGGGTTATGGAACATTGTGATGTCAGGGGTCATGGAACATTGTGATGATAAGGGGATGTAGCATTGTGATGACAGGGGTCATGGAACATTGTGATTACAGGGGTGCGGGTGTATTGTGATGACTAGTGATGGAACATTGTGATATCTCTGTTGAGAGAGCATTTTGATGAGAAGTGCATGGAGCATTGTGATTACAAGGTTTATGGAGCATTACGATGACAAGGTTGTGGACCGTTGTGATGAAAATCACGTGGCACATTGTGATGACAAGGGTCATGGAGCATTGTTCTGACAAAGGCATGGAGCATTGTGATGACAAGGGTCACGGAGCATTGTGATGAAAAGTTCATGGAGTATTGTGGTTACAAAGGTCACAGAGCCTTGTGATGATGTGGGCATGGACCACTGTGATGACAAATGTTATGAAGCATTGTGATGACTGGAGTCACAGAGCATTGTGATGACAGGGGTCATGGAGCATTGTGATGACAAGGGCATGGAGCATTGTGATGACAGGGGCATGGAGCATTGGTCTGACAAGTTTAATAGATTATTGTGATGACAGTGGGCATGGGGCATTGTGATGACAAGGGCATGGGGCATTGTGATGAGAAGGTCATGGAGTATTGTGAAGACAGGTGTCAGGGAGCATTGTGATGACATATGTCATGGTCCCTTGCGATGACAATGGCATGGAGCATTGTGATGCCAAATGTAATGGAGGATTGTGATGATAAATATAATGGAGCATTGTGATGACTAGGGCTTGGAGCATTATGATGACAAGGGCCATTGAAAATTTTCATGACAAGGTCGTGAAGCATTGTGATGACATGGTGCTGGAGCATTGTGATGAGAAAACAACGGAGCCTTGTGAGACAAGTCTCATGGAGCATACTGATGAACAGGGGCATGGAGCTTTGTGATTAGAGTGTCTTGGAAAATTGTGATGACAAGGGCATGGAGCATTGTGATGAGAAGGCCAAGGAGCAGTCTGATGACATGCGTCATTGAGCTTTGTGATGACAAGGGCATGGAGCATTGTAATTACAGGCGTTTTGGAGCATTGTGATGAAAAAGGCATGGATCATTGTGATGAAAAAGGCATGGAGCCTTGTCATGACAGGGTTCAAGGAGCATACAGAGAACAAGTGTCAGGGAGCATTTTGATGACAGGTGTATTGAGCATTGTGATGACAAAGGTCATGGAGCATTGTGAAGAGAAGACCATAGATAATTGTGATGACGAGCGTCATGGGGCATTGTGATGATAAGTGTTATGGAATATTGTGATCACAAGGGTTTGGAGCAGTGTTATGACAGAGGTCATGGAGCATTTTGATTTCATTGTGATGACAATAGCCTGAAGCATTATGATGATGGGCATGGTGTATTGTGATGACAGGGTTCATGGATCATTGAGATAAAAAGGGACATGGAGCATTGTGATTACAAGGGTTTTGGAGCATTGTGATGAGAAGGGTCATGGAGCCTTGTGATGACAAGTCCATGGAACATCGTGATGGCAGGGGTCATGGAGCATTGTTATCACAGGGGTAATGGAGCATTGTGATGGCAAGGGCATGGAGCATTCTGATGACATGCATCATGGAGCTTTGTGATGACAAGGGCATGTAGCACTGTGATTACAGGGGTCTTGGAGCATTGTGATGACAAGGGTCATGGAGCCTTGTGATGACAAGGCCGTGGAACGTTGTGATGGCAGGACTCATGGAGCATTGTTATGACAGGGGTAATGGAGCATTGTGATGACAAGGGCATGAAACATTTGTCTGAAAAGTTTCATGGATTATTGTGATGAGAGTGGGCATGGAGCATTGTGATGACAAGGGCACGGAACACAGTGATACATGGGTCATGGAGGTTTGTAATGACAAGGGCATGGAGCATTGTGATGATGAGGGCATCGAGCAGTGTGATGACAAGCACCATGGAGCTTTTTGATGACAATTGCATGGAACAATGTGATGAGAGGTTTCATGGAGTATTGTGATGACAATGGCATGGAGCATTGTGATGCCAAGGGTCATGGAGCTTTGTGATGACAAAGGTCATGGAGCATTTTGATGACAAGGGCGTGGTGCATTGTGATGAGAAGGGCAGGGAACATTGTGATGACATTGTCATGGACCAATTTGATGAAAAGTGTCATGGAACATTTTGATGAGAGGCGTTATGTAACATTGTGATGTTAGGGGTCATGGAGCATTTTGATGAAAAGGCTCATGGAGCATTTTGATGACAGGGGTTATGGAACATTGTGATGTCAGGGATCATCAAACATTGTGATGATAAGTGCATGTAGCATTGTGATGACAGGAGTCATGGAACATTGTGATGACAGGGTTGAGGGAGTATTGTGATGAATAGTGATGTAACATTGTGATATCAGTGGTGAGAGAGCATTTTGATTTGAAGTGCATGGAGCATTGTGATGACAAGTTTTATGGAGCATTGTGATGACAAGATTGTGGAGCACTGTGACGACAAGCGCATGGTGCATTGTGATGACATGGGTCATGGAGCATTGTGCTGACAAGCGCATGGAGCATTGTGATGACAAGGGTCATGGAGCATTGTGCTGAGAAAGGCATAGAGCATTGTGATGACAAGGGTCAAAGAGCATTGTGATGAAATGTTCATGAAGCATTGTGGTTAAAAAGGTCACAGAGACTGTTGATGACAAGGGCATGGACCATTGTGATGACAAAGGTCATGAAGCCTTGTGATGACTGGAGTCACGGAGCATTGTGATGACATGGGTCATGGAGCATTGTGATAACAAGGGCATGGGGCATTGTGATGACAAGGGCATGGAGCATTGGTCTAATAAGTTTCATGGCTTATTGCGATGACAGTTGGAATGGCGCATTGTGATGACAAGGGCATGGAGCATTGTGATGACCAGGTCATTCATTATTGTGAAGCCAGGTGTCAGGGAGCATTGTGATGCCAAGTGTCATGGAGGATTCTGATGACAAAGGTAATGGAGCATTGTGATGACAATGGCTTGGAGCATTGTGATGACAAGGGTCAGGGAGCATTGTGCTGACAAGTGCATGGAAAATTGTGATGACAAGGGACATGGAGCATTCTGATGACAAGCTTGTGGAGTATTTTGATGACAATGGCATGGAGCATTGTGTTGAAAACGGCATGGTGCATTTTGATGAAAAAGGCATGGAGCCTTTTTGTGACAGGGTTCAAGGAGCATTCTGACGACAAGTGTCAGGGAGCATTGTGATGACAAGTGTATAGAGAATTGTGATGACAAAGGTCATGGAGCATTGTGATGAAAAGGGCATGGAGTATTGTGATGACAGGCATCATGGAGCATTGTGATGACAAGTGTTATGGAACATTGTGATCACAAGGGTTTGGAGCATTGTGATGACAGAGGTCATGGATCATTTTGATTTCAAGGAGCATGGAGCATTGTGATGACAAGGGCATGGAGCAATGTGATCCCAAGGTTCATGGAGGATTGTGATGGCAATGGTAATGGAGTATTGTGATGACAAGTGCATAGAACATTGTAATGACAAGGTCATGTAGCATTTTGCTGACAAAGGCATGGAGCATTGTGATGACAGGTGTCATGGAGCACTGTGATGACAAGCGTCACGGCGCATTGTGATTACAGGGGTCATGGAGCATTGGGATGACAAGGGCATGCATCATTGTGATGACAAGTGTCATGGAGCATTGGGCTGAAAATGTTCATCGAGTATTGTGATGACAGGGGTCATGGAGCATTGTGATGACTAGGGAATGGAGCATTGTGATGACAAGAGTCCCGGATCATTGTGTTGTCAGGTGATATTGAGCGTTGTGATGACTGTGGTCATGGAGCATTGTGATGATATTGGTCATGGAGCATTGAGATGAGAAGGTCATGGAGCATTGGGCTGAAAATGTTCATGGAGTATTGTGATGACAGGGGTCATGGAGCATTGTGATGATAAGGGAATGGGGCATTTTGATGACAATGTCCTGGAGCATTGTGATGAGAAGACCATGGAGCCTTGTGATGACAAGTCTCATGGAGCATTCTGATGAAAATGGGCATGGACCATTGTGATTAGAGGGGTCTTGGAGCATTGTGATCACAAGGGCATGGAGCATTGTGATGAGAAGGCCATGGAGCATTCTGATGACATGCATCATGGAGCTTTGTGATGACAAGGGCATGGAGCATTGTGATTACAGGGGTCTTGGAGCATTGTGATGAAAATGGCATGGATCATTGTGATGAAAAAGGCATGGAGCCTTGTCATGAAAGGGTTCAGGGAGCATACTGATCGCAAGAGTCAGGGAACATTGTGATGACATGTGTATTGCGCATTGTGATGACAAATGTCATGGGGCATTGTGATGAGAAGTCCATGGATAATTGTGATGAGTAGCATCATGGGGTATTGTGATGACAAGTGTTATGGAACATTGTGATCACAAGGGTTTGGAGCATTGTGATGACAGAGGTCATGGAGCATTTTGATTTCATTGTGATGACAAGAGCATGAAGCATTATGATGATGGGCATGGTGCATTGAGATGACAGGGTTCATGGAGCATTGTGATGAAAGGTGGCATGGAGCTTTGGTCTGACAAGTTTCATGGATTATTTTGATGACAGTGGGCATTGCACTTTGTGATGACAAGGGCATGGAGCATTGTGATGACAAGGTCATGGAGTATTGTGAAGACAGGTGTCAGGGAGCATTGTGATGACATATGTCATGTTCCACTGTGATGACAATAGCACGGAGCATTGTGATACCAAGTGTCATGGAGGATTGTTGTGACAAAGGTAAAGGAGCATTGTGATGATAAGCACATGGAGCATTGAGATGACAAGGGCCATTGATAATTTTAATGTCCATGTCGTGAAACATTTTGATGACAAGCGCATGGAGCTTCCTATGACAGGGGTCATGGAGCATTGCGATGACAAGTGCATGGAGTATTGTTATGACAAGTGCATATAACATTGTGATGAGAAGTGCCATGGAGCATTGTGATGACAAGGACGTGGAGAATTGTGAGGACAAGGGACATTGAGCTTTGAGATGACCAGGGCATGGAGCATTGTGATGGCAAAGCCGTGGAGCATTGTGATGAGAAGACCTTGGGTAATTGTGATGACGAGCATCATGGAGCACTGTAATGACAAGGGGAATGAAGCATTGTGATGACAGGGGTCATGGAGCATTGTGATGACAAGGGCAAGGAGCATTGTGATGACAAGGGTACGGAACATTGTGATGAAAAGTGCCATTGAGAATTTTGATGATAAAGTCGTGAAGCATTGTGATGACAAACACTTGGAGCTTCCCATGACAGGGGTCATGGAACATTGCAATGACAGGTGCATGGAGAATTGTGATGAAACGAGCATGTAACTTTGTGATGAGAAGTGTCATGTAGCATTGTGATGACAAGTACGTGGAGAATTGTTATGACAAGGGACATGGAGCATTGTGATAACCAGGGAATGGAGCATTGTGATGACAGGGGTCATGGAGCATTATTATGACAAGGGCCATGGTGCATTCTGATATAAGATATCACTTATGAAGGGAATGTAAACCTGGCTACATATGAACTGAATTAGGAAAGAGAACAGAGTCTCAGATTTAGAAAACACTCTTATGCTTGCTTAAGGGGGAAGGAGAGGTGGGGAGACACACAAAACCAGAGTTTGATATTAACACAGGTACCGTTCCATAATCCAAATACAGAAGAGACAAGCCCAACTCCTTCCTCAGTGAATGGGACTCAACACCCCTATTCCCCACAGAGAAATATATCTGACTAGTAAGGATCTTAAAACCTATGTATTGATATGTCTCCATAAGGGAACCAAGTGTGTCTAGAATGACATAAACACGGCAGTGAGAATCAGCTCAAACCCACTATAAAAAGGAATTTCAAAACAAAACAAAGAAACAGTGAAATTCTTACACAATACCTTCAGGGGTTCTGATGAAACTTGGAATGACCCTATCTACAACGACAGCTGGATGTGGCATAAGGCTGTTCACTTGGGACTGAGAGGATTGGTGAGATTGGGTGAGAAAATGCAGACCGTTTAAAGCAATAATACCTGGCACCCATTCCATGGTTCCCAACTCTCCAGGTAGAAGGGAATATCACTACAGTTATAACATGTATGGGAAACCTAGAGAATGGACACCCTCTGATGGTGAAAGGTTTCTAAAACTCTACTAATTTTTTCTCTCCATGTGCTCCAGCTTGACATTCCAACTGCTTTAATATCAATCTCCCAACTTGGAGAGTCAGCCCCTATAACCTCCTGGGTCGCAAAGTTGGCACATTGTGCAGAGGATATAAGGGAAGAGGAAGAACCAATGAGAGAGTAGCTGTAGGCATTTGGACGGCCACATGTCACTCTAATTTCCCGTCACGAAGAAGAATTAACCAAACTCTCAGCCTGCCCCACCCGCATAACTAGTATAGGTCCTGAAGCAAAATTGTGGGTTTGCGGTCAGCTCACAAAAACACAAGATGAAAAATGGAGCTCAGGGGCACAGCAATTCACTAACTTGCAGAGTTATACAGGACTACTCTCTTCCAAAAATCTGTTGAGGAAAAACCATGAGGCGGACTTGAAAATGAGGGAGATTTGCACGAAACAGATTTCCAGAAGTACATTGGAATCGCCTTTAAACACAGGAAAAGCATCATAACTTCGACAATTATGGAATTGTCCATAAAGGGCGCATGCGTTTTCTCCTGAATATATTCAGGAGAAAACACATACACCCATTTTGGCCAACCAAGCAACCGCACAATGCAAATCTGCACTAAAAAGAAGTATCACTTCCCACCAGTCAAAAGGGATATCCGTAAAATGTGTAAAAACCAGAAAGGCAAGAGGGTCTCTGGAGAACAGGGAGCCTTGTTATGCTGATGGGTGGGATGTAGATTGCCAACAGCCACTCTGGAGGAGTGCACTGTGTTCCCTAAAAGAATTAAACAACAGAGCTTCACAACCTAAGGCACTTCCAGTCATGGGAATATACCTTGGGAAAATTGAAAATCAATAAGACACAGCCAACCCAAAATATAGGGCAGCACTGCTTACAAGAACATCGACTTCGGGACACCTTAAATATCCCAGGAAAGACAAAAATAGTAAAGAAATTGTGGTACATACGTACGATGGAATATCCCTCAGCCATGAAATCAATGTCATAAGGCCAGTAGCAGCATAATGAGTGGATTCATGTACGATGATTCTAACTGAAATAAGTCACACAGAAAAAGAAACTTATCATAAGATATCACTTATGAAGGTCTTGTAAACATGGCTACACATGAACTGAATTAGGAAAGAGAAGAGTCTCACATTTAGAAAACACTCTTATGCCTGCTAAAGAGGAAAGGAGAGGTGGGGTGATGCATAAAACCAGAGTTTGATATTAGCACAGGTACGGTTGCATAATCCAAATACAGAATAGACAAGACCTACTCTTTCCTCAGTGAATGGGGCTCAACACCCCTATTCCCCGCAGAGTAGTATATCTGACTAGTAAGAATCTTAAAACCTATGTATTGATATGTCTCCATAAGGTAACCAAGTGTGTCTAGAACGACATAAACACGGCAGTGAGAATCAGCTCAAACCCACTATAAAAATGAATTTCAAAACAAAACAAATAAACAGTGAAATTCTTACACAATACCTTCAGGGGTTCTGATGAAACTTAGAATGACCCTATCTACAACGACAGCTGGATGTGGCATAAGGCTGGTCACTTGGGACTGAGAGAATTGGTGAGATTGGGTGAGAAAATGCAGACCATTTAAAGCAATAATACCTGGCACCCATTCCATGTTTCCCAACTCTCCAGGTAGAAGGGAATATCACTACAGTTATAACATGTATGGGAAACCTAGAGAATGGACACCATCTGATGGTGAAAGGTTTCTAAAACTCTACTAATTTTTTTCTCTCCTTGTGCACCAGTTTGACATTCCAACTGCTTTAGTATCAATCTCCCAAATTGGAGAGTCAGCACCTTTAACCTCCTAGTTCAGACAGTTGGCACGTTGTGCAGAGGATATAAGGGAAGAGGGAGAAACAATTAGAGAGTAGCTGTAGGCATTTGGATGGCCACATGTCACTCTAAATTCCCGTCACGAAGAAGAATTAACAAACTCTGAGCCAGCCCCCCCAATGGAACCAGTATAGGTCCTGAAGCAAAATAGTGGATTGGCAGTCAGCTCACAAAAACACGAGTTGAAAAATGCAACTCAGGGGCACAGAAATTCACTAACTTGCAGAGTTATAAAGGACTACTCTCTTCCAAAAATCTGTTGAGATAAAGCCATGAGGCGGACTTGAAAATGAGGCAGAAGTGCACGAAACAGATTTCCAGAAGTACATTGGAATCGCCTTTAAAGAGAGGAAAAGCATCACAACTTCGAAAATTATGGAATTGTCCATAAAGGGCGCATGCGTTTTCTCCTGAATATATTCAGGAGAAAACGCATACGCCCATTTTGGCCAACCAAGCAATAGCACAATGCAAATCTGCACTACAAAGAAGTATCACTTCCAACCGGTCAAAAGGGACATCTGTAAAATGTGTAAAAACAAGAAAGGCAAGACAGGATCTGGAGAACAGGGAGCCTTGTTATGCGGATGGGTGGGATGTAAATTGCCAACAGCCACTCTGGAGGAGTGCATTGTGTTCCCAAAAAGAAGAAAACAACAGTGCTTCACAACCTAAGGCACTTCCAGTCACGGGAATATACATTGGGAAAATTGAAAATCAATAAGACACAGCCACCCGAAAATTTATGGCAGCACTGCTTACAAGAACCTCGACTTCGGGACACCTTATATATCCCAGGAAAGACAAAAATGGTAAAGAAATTGTGGTACATACGTATGATGGAATATCCCTCAGCCATGAAGTCAATGTCATAAGGCCAGTAGCAGCATAATGACGGGATTCATGTACGATGATTGTAACTGAAAAAATCACACAGAAAAAATAACTTATCATAAGATATCACTTATGAAGGGTATATAAACATGGCTACACATGGAATGAATTAGGAAAGGGAACAGAATCTCATATTTAGAAAACACTCTTATGCATGCTTAAGGGGAAAGCAGAGGTGGGGTGATGAATAAAACCAGAGTTTGATATTAGCACAGGTACGGTTCCATAATCCAAATACAGAATAGACAGGACCTACTACTTCCTCTGTGAACGGGACTCAAAACCCCATATTTCCCGCAGAGGAATATATCTTACTAGTAAGAATCTTAAAACCTATGTATTGATATGTCTCCGTAAGGGAATCAAGTGTGTCTAGACTGGCATAAACATGGCAGCGAGAATCAGCTCAAACACACTAGAAAAGGAAATTCAAAAACAAAACAAAAGACAGGGAAATTCTTTAGAATTCCTTCAGGGTCTCTGATGAAACCTGGAATGACCCTATAAACAACGACAGCTGGATGTGGCATAAGGCTGGACACTTGGGACTGAGAGGATTGGTGAAATTGGGTGAGCAAATGCAGACAATTTAAAACAATAATATGTGGCACCCATTCCATGGGTCCCAACTCTCCAGGTTGAAGGAACTATTACTACAGCTATAACATGTACGGGAAACCTAGAGAACGGACACACTGTGTATACAAAAGGATTCTAAAACTCAAAGAATAGTCCCTCTCCTTGTGCTCCAGTTTGATTTTCCATCTGCTTTACTATCAATCTCCCAAATTGGAGAGACAGCCCCTTTAACCTCCTGGTTCGCACAGCTTTCCAATTTGGCAGAGGATGAAAGGGAAGAGGGAGAACCAATGAGAGTGTAGCTGTTAGGCATTTGGACGGGCACATTTCACTCTAATATCCTGGCAGGAAGAAGAATTTACCAAATTCTCAGCCACACTCCGGGAACCAGTATAGGTACTGAACCAAAATTTTGGACTTGCGGTCAGCTCACAAAAAACGAGTTGAAAAATGGAGCTCAGGGGCACAGCAATTCACAAACTGGCCGAGTAATAAAGGACAACTATCGTCCAAAAATCTGTTGAGGGAAGGCAACGAGGCGGACTTGAAAGCGAGGCAGAATAGCAGGAAACAGATTTCCAGAGGTACGTTGGAATCGCCTTTAAAGCACAGGAAGAGGGGCACAACTTCGACAATGATGCACTTGGCCAAAAAGGGCGTATGCGTTTTCTCCTGAATATATTCAGGAGAAAACGCATACGCACATTTTGGCCAAGCAAGCAAGCGGGCAATGCAAATCTGCTCTACACAGAAGTAGCACTTCCCACCGGTCATAAGGGACATCCACAAAATGTGTAAAATCCAGAAAGGCAAGACAGGTCCTGGAGAACAGGGAGCCTTGTTATGCTGATGGGCGGGATGTTAATTGCCAACTGCCTCTCTGGAGGAGTGCATTGTGTTCCCTAAAACAAGTAAACAACAGATCTACAGAGCCAAGGGCACTTCCAGTCTAGGGAATATACCTTGGGAAAACTGAAAATCAATAAGACAGAGCCAGCCCAAAATTTAGGGCTGCACTGATTAAAAGAACCTCAACTTGGATACAC
Organism: Hyperoodon ampullatus; assembly: GCF_949752795.1. Classification (NCBI taxonomy): domain Eukaryota; kingdom Metazoa; phylum Chordata; class Mammalia; order Artiodactyla; family Ziphiidae; genus Hyperoodon; species Hyperoodon ampullatus. The sequence continues at coordinate 37,605 of NW_027641053.1, read as the reverse complement.
CTTAAATATCCCAGGAAATATAAAAATGGTTCAAAAAATTGTGGTCCTTATGTACGATGGAATATCCCTCAGCCATTAAATAAATGTCATAAGACCAGTAGCAGCAAAATGAGTGGATTCAGGTACGATGATTCTAAGTGAAATAAGTCACACAGAATAAGAAACTTATCATAAGATATCACTCATGAAGATCCTGTAAACATGGCTACACTTGAACTGATTTAGGAAAAAGAAAAGAGCCTCACATTTAGAAAACACTCTTATGCCCGCTTAAGGGGGAAGGAGAGGTGGGGTGATGCATAAAACCAGAGTTTGATATAAGCACAGGTACCGTTCCAAAAACCAACTATGGAATAGCAAGACTTACACCTTCCTCAGTGAAATGGACTCAAAACCCCATATTTCCCGAAGAGGAATATATCTGACTAGTAAGAATCTCTAAAACCTATGGATTGATATGTCTCCGTGAGGGAATCAAGTGTGTCTAGACTGGCATAAACATGGCAGCGAGAATCAGCTCAAACCCACTATAAAAAGGAATTTCAAAAACAAAACAAAAAAACTGGGAAATTCTTTACAATTCCTTCAGGGTCTCTGATGAAACCTGGAATGACCCTATCTACAATGACAGCTGGATGTGGCATAAGGAGGGACACTTGGGACTGAGACGATTGGTGAGATTGGGTGAGCAAATGCAGACCCTTTAAAGCACAAATGCCTGGCACCCATTCCATGGGTCCCAACTCTCCAGGTTGAAGGGAATATTACTACAGCTATAACATGAACGGGAATCCTAGAGAACGGACACACTGTGAATACGATAGGTTTCTAAAACTCAACGAAGAGTCCCTCTCCTGGTGCTCCGGTTTGACTTTCCATCTGCTTTACTATCAACCTCCCAACGTGGAGAGACAGCCCCTTTAACCTCCTGGTTCGCACAGGTTGCCAATTTGGCAGAGGATGAAAGGGAAGAGGGAGAACCAATGAGAGAGTAGCTGTTAGGCATTTGAACGGGCACATATCACTGTAATTTCCCGGCAGGAAGAAGAATTAACCAAAGTCTCAGCCACCCACCGGGAACCAGCATAGGTCCTGAACCAAAATTTTGGACTTGCGGTCAGCTCACCAAAAACGAGTTGAAAAATGGAGCTCAGGGGCTCAGCAATTCACAAACTGGCCGAGTAATAAAGGACAACTATCGTCCAAAAATCTGTTGAGGGAATGCAACGAGGCGGACTTGAAAGCGAGGCAGAAGAGCAGGAAACAGATTTCAAGAGGTACGTTGGAATCGCCTTTAAAGCACAGGAAGAGGGGCACAACTTCGACAATGATGCACTTGGCCAAAAAGGGTGTATGCGTTTTCTCCTGAATATATTCAGGAGAAAACGCATATGCCATTGTTGGCCAAGCAAGCAAGCGGGCAATGCAAATCTGCACTACAAAGAAGTATCACTTCCCAGCGGTCAAAAGGGACATCCACAAAATGTGTAAAAACCAGAAAGGCAAGACGGCCCTGGAGAACAGGGAGCCTTGTTATGCTGATGGGCGTGATGTAAATTGCCAACTGCCTCTCTGGAGGTGTGTATTGTGTTCCCTAAAACAAGTAAACAACAGAGCTACAGAGCCAAGGGCACTTCCAGTCTAGGGAATATACCTTGGGAAAACTGAAAATCAATAAGACAGAGCCACCCCAAAATTTAGGGCTGCACTGCTTACAAGGACCTCAACTTGGGTACACCTTAAATATCCCAGGAAATATAAAAATGGTTCAAAAAATTGTGGTACTTACGTACGATGGAATATCCCTCAGCCATGAAATCAATGTCATAAGACCAGTAGCAGCAAAATGGGTGGATTCAGGTACGATGATTCTAAGTGAAATAAGTCACACAGAAAAAGAAACTTATCATAAGTTACCACTTATGAAGATCCTGTAAACATGGTTACACTTGAACTGAGTTAGGAAAGAGAACAGTGTCTCACATTTAGAAAACACTCTTATGCCTGCTTAATGGGGAAGGTGAGGTGGGATGATGCATTAAACCAGAGTTTGATATAAGCACAGGTACCGTTCCAAAAACCAACTATGGAATAGACAAGACCTACACCTTCCTCAGGGAAAGGGACTCAAAACCCCATATTTCCCGCAGAGGAATATATCTGACTAGTAAGAATCTTAAAACCTATGTACTGATATGTCTCCATAAGGGAATCAAGTTTGTCTAGACTGGCATAAACATGGCAGTGAGAATCAGCTCAAACCCACTATAAAAAGGAATTTAAAAACAAAACAAAAAAACTGGGAAATTCTTTACAATTCCTTCAGGGTCTCTGATGAAACTTGGAATGACCCTATCTACAACGACAGCTGGATGTGGCATAAGGCTGGACACTTGGGACTGACAGGATTGGTGAGATTGGGTGAGCAAATGCAGACCCTTTAAAGCAATAATGCATGGCACCCATTCCATGGGACCCAACTCTCTAGGTTGAAGGGAATATTACTACAGTTATAACATGTACGGGAAACCTAGAGAACGGACACACTGTGAATACGAAAGGTTTCTAAAACTCAACGAATAGTCCCTCACCTGTTGCTCCGGTTTGACTTTCCATCCACTTTACTATCAATCTCCCAACTTGGAGAGACAGCCCCTTTAACCGCCTGGTTTGCACAGGTTGCCAATTTGGCAGAGGATGAAAGGGAAGAGGGAGAACCAATGAGAGAGTAGCTGTTAGGCATTTGGACGGGCACATATCACTCTAACTTCCCGGCAGGAAGAAGAATTAACCAAAGTCTCAGCCCCCCACTGGGAACCAGCATAGGTCCTGAACCAAAATTTTGGACGTGCGGTCAGCTCAACCAAAAACGAGTTGAAAAATGGAGCTCAGGGGCACAGAAATTCACAAACTGGCTGAGAAATAAAGGACAACTATCGTCCAAAAATCTGTTGAGGGAAGGCAACAAGGCGGACTTGAAAGCGAGGCAGAATAGCAGGAAACAGATTTCAAGAGGTACGTTGGAATCGCCTTTAAAGCACAGGAAGAGGGGCACAACTTCGACAATGATGCACTTGGACAAAAAGGGTGTATGTGTTTTCTCCTGAATATATTCAGGAGAAAACGCATACGCCCTTTTTGGCCAAGCAAGCAAGCGGGCAATGCAAATACGCACTACAAAGAAGTATCACTTCCCACTGGTCAAAAGGGACATCCACAAAATGTGTAAAAACCAGAAAGGCAAGACAGGCCCTGGAGAACAGGGAGCCTTGTTATGCTGATGGGTGGGATGTAAATTGCCAACTGCCTCTCTGGAGGAGTACATTCTGTTCCCTAAAACAAGTAAAGAACAGAGCTACAGAGCCAAGGGCACTACCAGTCTAGGGAATATACCTTGGGAAAACTGAAAATCAATAAGACAGAGCCACCCCAAAATTTAGGGCTGCACTGCATACAAGGACCTCAACTTGGATACACCTTAAGTATCCCAGAAAATATAAACATGGTTCAAAAAATTGTGGTACTTACGTACGATGGAATATCCCTCAGCCATGAAATCAATGTCATAAGACCAGTAGCAGCAAAATGGTTGGATTCAGGTACGAAGATTCTAAGTGAAATAAGTCACACATAAAAAGAAACTTATCATAAGATATCACTTATGAAGATCCTGTAAACATGGCTACACTTGAACTGAGTTAGGAAAGAGAACAGTGTCTCACATTTAGAAAACACTCTTATGCCTGCTTAAGGGGGAAGGAGAGGTGGGGTGATGCATAAAACCAGAGTTTGCTATAAGCACAGGTACCGTTCCAAAAACCAAATATGGAATAGACAAGACCTACACCTTCCTCAGTGAAAGGGACTCAAAACCCCATATTTCCCGCAGAGGAATATATCTGACTAGTAAGGATCTTAAAACCTATGTATTGATATGTCTCCGTAAGGGAATCAAGTGTGTCTAGACTGGCATAAACATGGCAGCGAGAATCAGCTCAAACCCACTATAAAAAGGAATTTCAAAAACAAAACAAAAAAACTGGGAAATTCTATACAATTCCTACAGGGTCTCTGATGAAACCTGGAATGACCCTATCTACAATGACAGCTGGATGTGGCATAAGGAGGGACACTTGGGACTGAGAGGATTGTTGAGATTGGGTGAGCAAATGCAGACACTTTAAAGCACAAATACCTGGCACCCATTCCATGGGTTCAAACTCTCCAGGTTGAAGGGAATATTACTACAGCTATAACATGTACGGGAAACCTAGAGAACGGACACACTCTGAATACGAAAGGTTTCTAAAATTCAATGAATAGTCCCTCTCCTGGCGCTCCGGTTTGACTTTCCATCTGCTTTACTATCAACCTCCCAACTTGGAGAGACAACCCCTTTAACCTCGTGGTTCGCACAGGTTGCCAATTTGGCAGAGGATGAAAGGGAAGAGGGAGAACCAATGAGAGAGTAGCTGTTAGGCACTTGGACGGGCACATATCACTGTAATTTCCCGGCAGGAAGAAGAATTATCCAAAGTCTCAGCCCGCCACCGGGAACCAGCATAGGTCCTGAACCAAAATTTTGGACTTGCGGTCAGCTCACCAAAAATGAATTGAAAAATGGAGCTCAGGGGCACAGCAATTCACAAACTGGCCGAGTAATAAAGGACAACTATCGTCCAAAAATCTGTTGAGGGAAGGCAACGAGGCGGACTTGAAAGCGAGGCAGAATAGCAGGAAACAGATTTCAAGAGGTACGTTGGAATCGCCTTTAAAGCACAGGAAGAGGGGCACAACTTCGACAATGATGAACTTGGCCAAAAAGGGCGTATATGTTTTCTCCTGAATATATTCAGGAGAAAACGCATACGCCCTTTTTGGCAAAGCAAGCAAGCGGGCAATGCAAATCTGCACTACAAAGAAGTATCACTTCCCACCGGTCAAAAGGGACATCCACAAAATGTGTAAAAACCAGAAAGGCAGGACAGGCCCTGGAGAACAGGGAGCCTTGTTATGCTGATGGGCGGGATGTAAATTGCCAACTGCCTCTCTGGAGGAGTACATTGTGTTCCCTAAAACAAGTAAAGAACAGAGCTACAGAGCCAAGGGCAATTCCAGTCTAGGGAATATACCTTGGGAAAACTGAAAATCAATAAGACAGAGCCCCCCCAAAATTTAGGGCTGCACTGCTTACAATGACCTCAACTTGGGTACACCTTAAATATCCCAGGAAATATTAAAATGGTTCAAAAAATTGTGGTACTTACGTACGATGGAATATCCCTCAGCCATGAAATCAATGTCATAAGACCAGTAGCAGCAAAATGGGTGGATTCAGGTACGATGATTCTAAGTGAAATATGTCACACAGAAAAAGAAACATCATAAGATATCACTTATGAAGATCCTGTAAACATGGCTACACTTGAACTGAGTTAGGAAAGAGAACAGTGTCTCACATTTAGAAAACACTCTTATGCCTGCTTAAGGGGGAAGGAGAGGTGTGGTGATGCATAAAACCAGAGTTTGATATAAGCAGAGGTACCGTTCCAAAAACCAACTATGGAATAGAAAAGACCTACTCCTTCCTCAGTGAAAGGGACTCAAAACCCCATATTTCCCGCAGAGGAATATATCTGACTAGTAAGAATCTTAAAACCTATGTATTGATATGTCTCCATAAGGGAATCAAGTGTGTCTACACTGGCATAAACATGGCAGCGAGAATCAGCTCAAACCCACTATAAAAAGGAATTTGAAAAACAAAACAAAAAAACTGGGAAATTCTTTACAATTCCTTCAGGGTCTCTGATGAAACCTGGAATGACCCTATCTACAATGACAACTGGATGTGGCATAAGGAGGGACACTTGGGAGTGAGACGATTGGTGAGATTGGGTGAGCAAATGCAGACCCTTTAAAGCACAAATGCCTGGCACCCATTCCATGGGTCCCAACTCTCCAGGTTGAAGGGAATATTACTACAGCTATAACATGTACGGGAAACCTAGAGAAAGGACACACTGTGAATACGAAAGGTTTCTAAAACTCAAAGAATAGTCCCTCTCCTGGTGCTCCGGTTTGACTTTACATCTGCTTTACTATCAACCACCCAACTTGGAGAGACAGCCCCTTTAACCTCCTGGTTCGCACAGGTTTCCAATTTGGCAGAGGATGAAAGGGAAGAGGGAGAACCAATGAGAGAGTAGCTGTTAGGCATTTCGAAGGGCACATATTACTGTAACTTCCCGGGAGGAAGAAGAATTAACCAAAGTCTCAGCCACCCACCGGGAACCAGTATAGGTCCTGAACGAAAATTTTGGACTTGAGGTCAGCTCACCAAAAACGAGTTGAAAAATGGAGCTCAGGGGCACAGCAATTCACAAACTGGCCGAGTAATAAAGGACAACTATCGTCCAAAAACCTGTTGAGGGAAGGCAACGAGGCGGACTTGAAATCGAGGCAGAATAGCAGGAAACAGATTTCAAGAGGTACGTTGGAATTGCCTTTAAAGCACAGGAAGAGGGGCACAACTTCGAAAATGATGCCCTTGGCCAAAAAGGGCGTATGCGTTTTCTCCTGAATATATTCAGGAGAAAACGCATACGCCCTTTTTGGCCAAGCAAGCAAGCGGGCAATGCAAATCTGCACTACAAAGAAGTATCACTTCCCACCGGTCAAAAGGGACATCCACAAAATGTGTAAAAACCAGAAAGGCAAGAAAGGCCCTGGAGAACAGAGAGCCTTGTTATGCTGATGGGCGGGATGTAAATTGCAAACTGCCTCTCTGGAGGAGTGCATTGTGTTCCCTAAAACAAGTAAACAACAGAGCTACAGAGCCAAGGGCACTTGCAGTCTAGGGAATATACCTTGGGAAAACTGAAAATCAATAAGACAGAGCCACCCCAAAATTTAGGGCTGCACTGCTTACAAGGACGTCAACTTGGATACACCTTAAGTATCCCAGGAGATATAAAAATGGTTCAAAAAATTTTGGTACTTATGTACGATGGAATATCCCTCAGCCATGAAATCAATGTCATAAGACCAGTAGCAGCAAAATGGGTGGATTCAGGTACGATGATTCTAAGTGAAATAAGTCACACAGAAAAAGAAACTTATCATAAGATATCACTTATGAAGATCCTGTAAACATGGCTACACTTGAACTGAGTTAGGAAAGAGAACAGTGTCTCACGTTTAGAAAACACTCTTATGCCTGCTTAAGGGGGAAGGAGAGGTGGGGTGATGCATAAAACCAGAGTTTGATATAAGCACACGTACCATTCCAAAAACCAACTATGGAATAGCAAGACCTACACCTTCCTCAGTGAAAGGGCCTCAAAACCCCATATTTCCCGCAGAGGAATATATCTGACTAGTAAGAATCTTAAAACCTATGTATTGATATGTCTCCGTAAGGGAATCAAGTGTGTCTAGACTGGCATAAACATGGCAGCGAGAATCAGCTCAAACCCACTATAAAAAGGAATTTCAAAAACAAAACAAAAAAACTGGGAAATTCTTTACAATTCCTTCAGGGTCCCTGATGAATCCTGGAACGACCCTATCTACAACGACAGCTGGATGTGGCATAAGGAGGGAAACATGGGACTGAGAGGATTGGTGAGATTGGGTGAGCAAATGCAGACCCCTTAAATCACAAATGCCTGGCACCCATTCCATGGGTCCCAACTCTCCAGGTTGAAGGGAATATTACTACAGCTATAACATGTACAGGAAACCTAGAGAAAGACACACTGTGAATACGAAAGGTTTCTAAAACTCAACGAATTGTCCCTCTCCTGGTGCTCCAGTTTGACTTTCCATCTGCTTTACTATCAACCTCCCAACTTGGAGAGACAGCCCCTTTAACCTCCTGGTTCACACAGGATGCCAATTTGGCAGAGGATGAAAGGGAAAAGGGAGAACCAAAGAGAGAGTAGCTGTTAGGCATTTGGACGGGCACATATCACTGTAATTTCCCGGCAGGAAGAAGAATTAACCAAAGTCTAAGGCACCCACCGCGAACCAGTATAGGTCCTGAACCAAAATTTTGGACTTGCGGTCAGCTCACCAAAAACGAGTTGAAAAATGGAGCTCAGGGGCACAGCAATTCACAAACTGGCCGAGAAATAAAGGAGAACTATCGTCCAAAAACCTGTTGAGGGAAGGCAACGATGCGGACTTGAAAGCGAGGCAGAATAGCAGGAAACAGATTTCAAGAGGTACGTTGGAATCGCCTTTAAAGCACAGGAAGAGGGGCACAACTTCTACAATGATGCCCTTGGCCAAAAAGGGCGTATGCGTTTTCTCCTGAATATATTCAGGAGAAAACGCATACGCCCTTTTTGGCCAAGCAAGCAAGCGGGCAATGCAAATCTGCACTACAAAGAAGTATCACTTCCCACCGGTCAAAAGGGACATCCACAAAATGTGTAAAAACCAGAAAGGCAAGACAGGCTCTGGAGAACAGGGAGCCTTGTTATGCTGATGATCGGGATGTAAATTGCCAACTGCCTCTCTGGAGGAGTGCATTGTGTTCCCTAAAACAAGTAAACCACAGAGCTACAGAGCAAAGGGCACTTCCAGTCTAGGGAATAGACCTTGGGAAAACTGAAAATCAATAAGACAGAGCCACCCCAAAATTTAGGGCTGCACTGCTTACAAGGACCTCAACTTTGATACACCTTAAGTATCCCAGGAGATATAAAAATGGTTCAAAAAATTGTGGTACTTACGTACGATGGAATATCCCTCAGCCATGAAATCAATGTCATAAGACCAGTAGCAGCAAAATGGGTGGATTCAGGTACGATGATTCTAAGTGAAATAAGTCACACAGAAAAAGAAACTTATCATAAGATATCACTTATGAAGATCCTGTAAACATGGCTACACTTGAACTGAGTTAGGAAAGAGAACAGTGTCTCACATTTAGAAAACACTCTTATGCCTGCTTAAGGGGGAAGGAGAGGTGGGGTGATGCATAAAACCAGAGTTTGATATAAGCACACGTACCGTTCCAAAAACCAACTATGGAATAGCAAGACCTACACCTTCCTCAGTGAAAGGGACTCAAAGCACCATATTTCCCGCAGAGGAATATATCTGACTAGTAAGAAACTTAAAACCTATGTATTGATATGTCTCCATAAGGGAATCAAGTGTGTCTAGACTGGCATTTACATGGCAACGAGAATCAGCTCAAACTCACTATAAAAAGGAATTTCAAACACAAAACAAAAATCTGTGAAATTCTTTACAATTCCTTCAGGGTCTCTGATGAAACCTGGAATGACCCTGTCTACAACGACAGCTGGATATTGCATAAGGAGGGACACTTGGGACTGAGAGAATTGGTGAGATTGGGTGAGCAAATGCAGACCCTTTAAAGCACAAATGCCTGGCACCCATTCCATGGGTCCCAACTCTCAGGTTGAAGGGAATATTACTAGAGCTATAACATGTACGGGAAAGCTAGAGAACGGACACACTGTGAATACGAAAGGTTTCTAAAACTAAACGAATAGTCCCTCTCCTGGTGCTCCGCTTTGACTTTACATCTGCTTTGCTATCAACCTCCCAAATTGGAGAGACAGCCCCTTTAACCTCCTGGTTCGCACAGGTTGCCAATTTGGCAGATGATTAAAGGGAAAAGGGAGAACCAATGAGAGAGTAGCTGTTAGGCATATGGACGTGCACATATCACTGTAATTTCCCGGCAGGAAGAAGAATTAACCAAAGTCTCAGCCACCCACCGGGAACCAGTATAGGTCCTGAACCAAAATTTTGGACTTGCGGTCAGCTCACCAAAAACGAGTTGAAAAATGGAGCTCAGGGGCACAGCAATTCACAAACTGGCCGAGTAATAAAGGACAACTATCGTCCAAAAATCTGTTGAGGGTAGGCAATGAGGCGGACTTGAAAGCGAGAAAGAATAGCAGGAAACAGATTACAAGAGGTACGTTGGAATTGCATTTAAAGCACAGGAAGAGGGGCACAACTTCGACAATGATGCCCTTTTTGGCCAAGCAAGCAAGCGGGCAATGCAAATCTGCACTACAAAGAAGCATCACTTCCCACCGGTCAAAAGGGACATCCACAAAATGTGTAAAAACCAGAAAGGCAAGACAGGCCCTAGAGAACAGGGAGCCTTGTTATGCTGATGGGCGGGATGTAAATTGCCAACTGCCTCTCTGGAGGAGTGCATTGTGTTCCCTAAAACAAGTAAAGAACAGAGCTACAGAGCCAAGGGCACTTCCAGTCTAGGGAATAGACCTTGGGAAAACTGAAAATCAATAAGACAGAGCCACCCCAAATTTAGGGCTGCACTGCTTACAAGGACCTCAACTTTGATACACCTTAAATATCCCAGGAAATATAAAAATGGTTCAAAAAATTTTGGTACTTACGTACGATGGAATATCCCTCAGCCATGAAATCAATGTCATAAGACCAGTAGCAGCAAAATGGGTGGATTCAGGTACGATGATTCTAAGTGAAATATGTCACACAGAAAAAGAAACTTATCATAAGATATCACTTATGAAGATCCTGTAAACATGGCTACACTTGAACTGAGTTAGGAAAGAGAACAGTGTCTCACATATAGAAAACACTCTTATGCCTGCTTAAGGGGGAAGGAGAGATGGGGTGATGCATAAAACCAGAGTTTGTTATAAGCACACATACCGTTCCAAAAACCAACTATGGAATAGACAAGACCTACACCTTCCTCAGTGAAAGGGACTCAAAACCCCATATTTCCCGCAGAGGAATATATCTGACTAGTCAGAATCTTAAAATCTATGTATTGATAGGTCTCCGTAAGGGAATCAATTGTGTCTAGACTGGCATAAACATGGCAGCGGGAATCAGCTCAAGCCCACTATAAAAAGGAATTTCAAAAAGAAAACAAAAAAAACTGGGAAATTCTTTACAATTCCTTCAGGGTCTCTGATGAAACCTCGAATGACCCTATCTACAACGAAAGCTGGATGTGGCATAAGGAGGGACACTTGGGACTGACACGATTGGTGAGATTGGGTGAGCAAATGCAGACCCTTTAAAGCACAAATGCCTGGCACCCATTCCATGGGTCCCAACTCTCCAGGTTGAAGGGAATATTACTACAGCTATAACAAGTACGGGAAACCTAGAGAACGGACACACTGTGAATACGAAAGGTTTCTAAAACTCAACGAATAGTCCCTCTCCTGGTGCTGCGCTTTGACTTTACATCTGCTTTACTATCAACCTCCCAACTTGGAGAGACAGCCCCTTTAACATCCTGGTTCGCACACGTTGCCAATTTGGCAGAGGATGAAAGGGAAGAGGGGAACCAATGAGAGAGTAGCTGTTAGGCATTTGAACGGGCACATATCACTGTAATTTCCCGGCAGGAAGAAGAATTAACCAAAGTCTCAGCCACCCACCGGGAACCAGCATCGGTCCTGAACCAAAATTTTGGACTTGCGGTCAGCTCACCAAAAACGAGTTGAAAAATGGAGCTCAGGGGCTCAGCAATTCACAAACTGGCCGAGTAATAAAGGACAACTATCGTCCAAAAATCTGTTGAGGGAATGCATCGAGGCGGACTTGAAAGCGAGGCAGAAGAGCAGGAAACAGATTTCAAGAGGTACGTTGGAATCGCCTTTAAAGCACAGGAAGAGGGGCACAACTTCGACAATGATGCACTTGGCCAAAAAGGGTGTATGCGTTTTCTCCTGAATATATTCAGGAGAAAACGCATATGCCATTGTTGGCCAAGCAAGCAAGCGGGCAATGCAAATCTGCACTACAAAGAAGTATCACTTCCCAGCGGTCAAAAGGGACATCCACAAAATGTGTAAAAACCAGAAAGGCAAGACAGGCCCTGGAGAACAGGGAGCCTTGTTATGCTGATGGGCGTGATGTAAATTGCCAACTGCCTCTCTGGAGGTGTGTATTGTGTTCCCTAAAACAAGTAAACAACAGAGCTACAGAGCCAAGGGCACTTCCAGTCTAGGGAATATACCTTGGGAAAACTGAAAATCAATAAGACAGAGCCACCCCAAAATTTAGGGCTGCACTGCTTACAAGGACCTCAACTTGGGTACACCTTAAATATCCCAGGAAATATAAAAATGGTTCAAAAAATTGTGGTACTTACGTACGATGGAATATCCCTCAGCCATGAAATCAATGTCATAAGACCAGTAGCAGCAAAATGGGTGGATTCAGGTACGATGATTCTAAGTGAAATAAGTCACACAGAAAAAGAAACTTATCATAAGATATCACTTATGAAGATCCTGTAAACATGGTTACACTTGAACTGAGTTAGGAAAGAGAACAGTGTCTCACATTTAGAAAACACTCTTATGCCTGCTTAATGGGGAAGGTGAGGTGGGATGATGCATTAAACCAGAGTTTGATATAAGCACAGGTACCGTTCCAAAAACCAACTATGGAATAGACAAGACCTACACCTTCCTCAGGGAAAGGGACTCAAAATCCCATATTTCCCGCAGAGGAATATATCTGACTAGTAAGAATCTTAAAACCTATGTACTGATATGTCTCCATAAGGGAATCAAGTGTGTCTAGACTGGCATAAACATGGCAGCGAGAATCAGCTCAAACCCACTATAAAAAGGAATTTAAAAACAAAACAAAAAAACTGGGAAATTCTTTACAATTCCTTCAGGGTCTCTGATGAAACTTGGAATGACCCTATCTACAGCGACAGCTGGATGTGGCATAAGGCTGGACACTTGGGACTGACAGGATTGGTGAGATTGGGTGAGCAAATGCAGACCCTTTAAAGCAATAATGCATGGCACCCATTCCATGGGACCCAACTCTCTAGGTTGAAGGGAATATTACTACAGTTATAACATGTACGGGAAACCTAGAGAACGGACACACTGTGAATACGAAAGGTTTCTAAAACTCAACGAATAGTCCCTCACCTGGTGCTCCGGTTTGACTTTCCATCCACTTTACTATCAATCTCCCAACTTGGAGAGACAGCCCCTTTAACCGCCTGGTTTACACAGGTTGCCAATTTGGCAGAGGATGAAAGGGAAGAGGGAGAACCAATGAGAGAGTAGCTGTTAGGCATTTGGACGGGCACATATCACTCTAACTTCCCGGCAGGAAGAAGAATTAACCAAAGTCTCAGCCCCCCACTGGGAACCAGCATAGGTCCTGAACCAAAATTTTGGACGTGCGGTCAGCTCAAACAAAAACGAGTTGAAAAATGGAGCTCAGGGGCACAGAAATTCACAAACCGGCTGAGAAATAAAGGACAACTATCGTCCAAAAATCTGTTGAGGGAAGGCAACAAGGCGGACTTGAAAGCGAGGCAGAATAGCAGGAAACAGATTTCAAGAGGTACGTTGGAATCGCCTTTAAAGCACAGGAAGAGGGGCACAACTTCGACAATGATGCACTTGGACAAAAAGGGTGTATGTGTTTTCTCCTGAATATATTCAGGAGAAAACGCATACGCCCTTTTTGGCCAAGCAAGCAAGCGGGCAATGCAAATACGCACTACAAAGAAGTATCACTTCCCACTGGTCAAAAGGGACATCCACAAAATGTGTAAAAACCAGAAAGGCAAGACAGGCCCTGGAGAACAGGGAGCCTTGTTATGCTGATGGGCGGGATGTAAATTGCCAACTGCCTCTCTGGAGGAGTACATTGTGTTCCCTAAAAAAAGTAAAGAACAGAGCTACAGAGCCAAGGGCACTTCCAGTCTAGGGAATATACCTTGGGAAAATTGAAAATCAATAAGACAGAGCCACCCCAAAATTTAGGGCTGCACTGCTTTTAAGGACCTCAACTTGGGTACACCTTAAATATCCCAGGAAATATAAAAATGGTTCAAAAAATTGTGGTACTTACGTACGATGGAATATCCCTCAGCCATGAAATCAATGTCATAAGACCAGTAGCAGCAAAATGGGTGGATTCAGGTACGATGATTCTAAGTGAAATAAGTCACACAGAAAAAGAAACTTATCATAATATATCACTTATGAAGATCCTGTAAACATGGCTACATTTGAACTGAGTTAGGAAAGAGAACAGTGTCTCACATTTAGAAAACACTCTTATGACTGCTTAAGGGGGAAGGAGAGGTGGGGTGCTGCATAAAACCAGAGTTTGCTATAAGCACAGGTACCGTTCCAAAAACCAACTATGGAATAGACAAGACCTACACCTTCCTCAGTGAAAGGGACTCAAAACCCCATATTTCCCGCAGAGGAATATATCTGACTAGTAAGAATCTTAAAACCTATGGATTGATATGTCTCCGTGAGGGAATCAAGTGTGTCTAGACTGGCATAAACATGGCAGCGAGAATCAGCTCAAACCCACTATAAAAAGGAATTTCAAAAACAAAACAAAAAAACTGGGAAATTCTTTACAATTCCTTCAGGGCCTCTCATGAAACCTGGAATGACCCCATCTACAATGACAGCTGGATGTGGCATAAGGAGGGACACTTGGGACTGAGAGGATTGGTGAGATTGGGTGAGCAAATGCAGACACTTTAAAGCACAAATACCTGGCACCCATTCCATGGGTCCCAACTCTCCAGGTTGAAGGGAATATTACTACAGCTATAACATGTACGGGAAACCTAGAGAATGGACACACTGTGAATACGAAAGGTTTCTAAAACTCAACGAATAGTCCCTCTCCTGGTGCTCCGGTTTGACTTTCCATCTGCTTTACTATCAACCTCCCAACGTGGAGAGACTGCCCCTTTAACCTCCTGGTTCGCACAGGTTGCCAATTTGGCAGAGGATGAAAGGGAAGAGGGAGAACCAATGAGAGAGTAGCTGTTAGGCACTTGGACGGGCACATATCACTGTAATTTCCCGGCAGGAAGAAGAATTATCCAAAGTCTCAGCCCCCCACCGGGAACCAGCATAGGTCCTGAACCCAAATTTTGGACTTGCGGTCAGCTCACCAAAACCGAGTTGAAAAATGGAGCTCAGGGGCACAGCAATTCACAAACTGGCCGAGTAATAAAGGACAACTATAGTCCAAAAATCTGTTGAGGGAAGGCAACGAGGCAGACTTGAAAGCGAGGCAGAATAGCAGGAAACAGATTTCAAGAGGTACGTTCGAATCGCCTTTAAAGCACAGGAAGAGGGGCACAACTTCGACAATGATGCACTTGGCCAAAAAGGGCGTATGCATTTTCTCCTGAATATATTCAGGAGAAAACGCATACGCCCTTTTTGGCCAAGCAAGCAAGCGGGCAATGCAAATCTGCACTACAAAGAAGTATCACTTCCCACCGGTCAAAAGGGACATCCACAAAATGTGTAAAAACCAGAAAGCCAAGACAGGCCCTGGAGAAGAGGGAGCCTTGTTATGCTGATGGGCGGGATGTAAATTGCCAACTGCCTCTCTGGAGGAGTACATTGTGTTCCCTAAAACAAGTAAAGAACAGAGCTACAGAGCCAAGGGCACTTCCAGTCTAGGGTATATACCTTGGGAAAACTGAAAATCAATAAGACAGAGCCACCCCAAAATTTAGGGCTGCACTGCTTACAAGGACCTCAACTTGGGTACACATTAAATATCCCAGGAAATATAAAAATGGTTCAAAAAATTGTGGTATTTACGTACGATGGAATATCCCTCAGCCATGAAATCAATGTCATAAGACCAGTAGCAGCAAAACGGGTGGATTCAGGTACGAAGATTCTAAGTGAAATAAGTCACACATAAAAAGAAACTTATCATAAGATATCACTTATGAAGATCCTGTAAACATGGCTACACTTGAACTGAGTTAGGAAAGAGAACAGTGTCTCACATTTAGAAAACACTCTTATGCCTGCTTAAGGGGGAAGGAGAGGTGGGGTGATGCATAAAACCAGAGTTTGCTATAAGCACAGGTACCGTTCCAAAAACCAACTATGGAATAGACAAGACCTACACCTTCCTCAGTGAAAGGGACTCAAAACCCCATATTTCCCGCAGAGGAATATATCTGACTAGTAAGGATCTTAAAACCTATGTATTGATATGTCTCCGTAAGGGAATCAAGTGTGTCTAGACTGGCATAAACATGGCAGCGAGAATCAGCTCAAACCCACTATAAAAAGGAATTTCAAAAACAAAACAAAAAAACTGGGAAATTCTATACAATTCCTACAGGGTCTCTGATGAAACCTGGAATGACCCTATCTACAATGACAGCTGGATGTGGCATAAGGAGGGACACTTGGGACTGAGAGGATTGGTGAGATTGGGTGAGCAAATGCAGACACTTTAAAGCACAAATACCTGGCACCCATTCCATGGGTTCAAACTCTCCAGGTTGAAGGGAATATTACTACAGCTATAATATGTACGGGAAACCTAGAGAACGGACACACTGTGAATACGAAAGGTTTCTAAAACTCAACGAATAGTCCCTCTCCTGGTGCTCCGGTTTGACTTTCCATCTGCTTTACTATCAACCTCCCAACTTGGAGAGACAGCCCCTTTAACCTCCTGGTTCGCACAGGTTGCCAATTTGGCAGAGGATGAAAGGGAAGAGGGAGAACCAATGAGAGAGTAGCTGTTAGGCACTTGGACGGGCACATATCACTGAAATTTCCCGGCAGGAAGAAGAATTATCCAAAGTCTCATCCCCCCACCGGGAACCAGCATAGGTCCTGAACCCAAATTTTGGACTTGCGGTCAGCTCACCAAAAACGAGTTGAAAAATGGAGCTCAGGGGCACAGCAATTCACAAACCGGCCGAGTAATAAAGGACAACTATCGTCCAAAAATCTGTTGAGGGAAGGCAACGAGGCGGACTTGAAAGCGAGGCAGAATAGCAGGAAACAGATTTCAAGAGGTACGTTGGAATCGCCTTTAAAGCACAGGAAGAGGGGCACAACTTCGACAATGATGCACTTGGCCAAAAAGGGCGTATGCGTTTTCCCCTGAATATATTCAGGGGAAAACGCATAGGCCCTTTTTGGCCAAGCAAGCAAGCGGGCAATGCAAATCGGCACTACAAAGAAGTATCACTTCCCACCGGTCAAAAGGGACATCCACAAAATGTGTAAAAACCAGAAAGGCAAGACAGGCCCTGGAGAACAGGGAGCCTTGTTATGCTGATGGGCGGGATGTAAATTGCCAACTGCCTCCCTGGAGGAGTGCATTGTGTTCCCTAAAACAAGTAAAGAACAGAGCTACAGAGCCAAGGGCACTTCCAGTCTAGGGAATATACCTTGGGAAAACTGAAAATCAATAAGACAGAGCCACCCCAAAATTTAGGGCTGCAATGCTTACAAGGACCTCAACTTGGGTACACCTTAAATATCCCAGGAAATATAAAAATGGTTCAAAAAATTGTGGTACTTACGTACGATGGAATATCCCTCAGCCATGAAATCAATGTCATAAGACCAGTAGCAGCAAAATGGGTGGATTCAGGTACGATGATTCTAAGTGAAATAAGTCACACAGAAAAAGAAACTTATCATAAGATATCACTTATGAAGATCCTGTAAACATGGCTACACTTGAACTGAGTTAGGAAAGAGAAGAGTGTCTCACATTTAGAAAACACTCTTATGCCTGCTTAAGGGGGAAGGAGAGGTGGGGTGATGCATAAAACCAGAGTTTGATATAAGCACAGGTACCGTTCCAAAAACCAACTATGGAATAGAGAAGACCTACACCTTCCTCAGTGAAAGGGACTCAAAACCCCATATTTCCCGCAGAGAAATATATCTGACTAGTAAGAATCTTAAAACCCATGTATTGATATGTCTCCGTAAGGGAATCAAGTGTGTCTAGACGGGCATAAACATGGCAGTGAGAATCAGCTCAAACCCACTATAAAAAGGAATTTCAAAAACAAAACAAAAAACTGGGAAATTCTTTACAATTCCTTCAGGGTCTCTGATGAAACCTGGAATGACCCTATCTACATGACAGCTGGATGTGGCATAAGGAGGGACACTTGGGACTGAGAGGATTGGTGAGATTGGGTGAGCAAATGCATACACTTTAAAGCACAAATGCCTGGCAACCATTCCATGGGTCCCAACTCTCCAGGTTGAAGGGAATATTACTACAGCTATAACATGTACGGGAATCCTAGAGAACGGACACACTGTGAATACGAAAGGTTTCTAAAACTCAACGAATAGTCCCTCTCCTGGTGCTCCGGTTTGACTTTCCATCTGCTTTACTATCAACCTCCCAACTTGGAGAGACAGCCCCTTTAACCTCCTGGTTCGCACAGGTTTCCAATTTGGCAGAGGATGAAAGGGAAGAGGGAGAACCAATGAGAGAGTAGCTGTTAGGCATTTGGACGGACACATATCACTGTAATTTCCCGGCAGGAAGAAGAATTATCCAAAGTCTCAGTCCCCCACCGGGAACCAGCATAGGTCCTGAACCAAAATGTTGGACTTTCGGTCAGGTCACCAAAAACGAGTTGAAAAATGGACCTCAGGGGCACAGCAATTCAGAAACTGGTGGAGTAATAAAGGACAACTATCGTCCAAAAATCTGTTGAGGGAAGGCAATGAGGCGGACTTGAGAGCGAGGCAGAATAGCAGGAAACAGATTTCAAGAGGTACATTGGAATCGCCTTTAAAGCACAGGAAGAGGGGCACAACTTCGACAATGATGCACTTGGCCAAAAAGGGCGTATGTGTTTTCTCCTGAATATATTCAGGAGAAAACGCATACGCCCTTGTTGGCCAAGCAAACAAGCGGGCAATGCAAATCTGCACTACAAAGAAGTATCACTTCCCACCGGTCAAAAGGGACATCCACAAAATGTGTAAAAACCAGAAAGGCAAGACAGGCCCTGGAGAACAGGGAGCCTTCTTATGCTGATGGGCGGGATGTAAATTGCCAACTGCCTCTCTGGAGGAGTACATTGTGTTCCCTAAAACAAGTAAAGAACAGAGCTACAGAGCCAAGGGCACTTCCAGTCTAGGGAATATACCTTGGGAAAACTGAAAATCAATAAGACCGAGCCACCCCAAAATTTAGGGCTGCACTGCTTACAAGGACCTCAACTTGGGTACACCTTAAATATCCCAGGAAATATAAAAATGGTTCAAAAAATTGTGGTACTTACGTACGATGGAATATCCCTCAGCCATGAAATCAATGTCATAAGACCAGTAGCAGCAAAATGGGTGGATTCAGGTACGATGATTCTAAGTGAAATAAGTCACACAGAAAAAGAAACTTATCATAAGATATCACTTATGAAGATGCTGTAAACATGGCTATACTTGAACTGAGTTAGGGAAGAGAACAGTGTCTCACATTTAGAAAACACTCTTATGCCTGTTTAAGGGGGAAGGAGAGGTGTGGTGATGCATAAAACCAGAGTTTGATATAAGCAGAGGTACCGTTCCAAAAACCAACTATGTAATAGACAAGACCTACTCCTTCCTCAGTGAAAGGGACTCAAAACCCCATATTTCCCGCAGAGGAATATATCTGACTAGTAAGAATCTTAAAACCTATGTATTGATATGTCTCCATAAGGGAATCAAGTGTGTCTACACTGGCATAAACATGGCAGCGAGAATCAGCTCAAACCCACTATAAAAAGGAATTTCAAAAAAAAACAAAAAAACTGGGAAATTCTTTACAATTCCTTCAGGGTCTCTGATGAAACCTGGAATGACCCTATCTACAATGACAACTGGATGTGGCATAAGGAGGGACACTTGGGACTGAGACGATTGGTGAGATTGGGTGAGCAAATGCAGACCCTTTAAAGCACTAATGCCTGGCACCCATTCCATGGGTCCCAACTCTCCAGGTTGAAGGGAATATTACTACAGCTATAACATGTACGGGAAACCTAGAGAAAGGACACACTGTGAATACGAAAGGTTTCTAAAACTCAAAGAATAGTCCCTCTCCTGGTGCTCCGGTTTAACTTTACATCTGCTTTACTATCAACCACCCAACTTGGAGAGACAGCCCCTTTAACCTCCTGGTTCGCACAGGTTTCCAATTAGGCAGAGAATGAAAGGGAATAGGGAGAACCAATGAGAGAGTAGCTGTTAGGCATTTCGAAGGGCACATATTAATGTAACTTCCCGGGAGGAAGAAGAATTAACAAAAGTCTCAGCCACCCACCGGGAACAAGTATAGGTCCTGAACGAAAATTTTGGACTTGAGGTCAGCTCACCAAAAACGAGTTGAAAAATGGAGCTCAGGGGCACAGCAATTCACAAACTGGCCGAGTAATAAAGGACAACTATCGTCCAAAAACCTGTTGAGGGAAGGCAACGAGGCGGACTTGAAAGCGAGGCAGAATAGCAGGAAACAGATTTCAAGAGGTACGTTGGAATTGCCTTTAAAGCACAGGAAGAGGGGCACAACTTCGAAAATGATGCCCTTGGCCAAAAAGGGCGTATGCGTTTTCTCCTGAATATATTCAGGAGAAAACGCATACGCCCTTTTTGGCCAAGCAAGCAAGCGGGCAATGCAAATCTGCACTACAAAGAAGTATCACTTCCCACCGGTCAAAAGGGACATCCACAAAATGTGTAAAAACCAGAAAGGCAAGAAAGGCCCTGGAGAACAGAGAGCCTTGTTATGCTGATGGGCGGGATGTAAATTGCAAACTGCCTCTCTGGAGGAGTGCATTGTGTTCCCTAAAACAAGTAAACAACAGAGCTACAGAGCCAAGGGCACTTCCAGTCTAGGGAATATACCTTGGGAAAACTGAAAATCAATAAGACAGAGCCACCCCAATATTTAGGGCTGCAGTGCTTACAAGGACCTCAACTTGGATACACCTTAAGTATCCCAGGAGATATAAAAATGGTTCAAAAAATTTTGGTACTTACGTACGATGGAATATCCCTCAGCCATGAAATCAATGTCATAAGACCAGTAGCAGCAAAATGGGTGGATTCAGGTACGATGATTCTAAGTGAAATAAGTCACACAGAAAAAGAAACTTATCATAAGATATCACTTATGAAGATCCTGTAAGCATGGCTACACTTGAACTGAGTTAGGAAAGAGAACAGTGTCTCACATTTAGAAAACACTCTTATGCCTGCTTAAGGGGGAAGGAGAGGTGGGGTGATGCATAAAACCAGAGTTTGATATAAGCACACGTACCATTCCAAAAACCAACTATGGAATAGCAAGACCTACACCTTCCTCAGTGAAAGGGACTCAAAACCCCATATTTCCCGCAGAGGAATATATCTGACTAGTAAGAATCTTAAAACCTATGTATTGGTATGTCTCCGTAAGGGAATCAAGTGTGTCTAGACTGGCATAAACATGGCAGCGAGAATCAGCTCAAACCCACTATAAAAAGGAATTTCAAAAACAAAACAAAAAAACTGGGAAATTCTTTACAATTCCTTCAGGGTCCCTGATGAATCCTGGAACGACCCTATCTACAACGACAGCTGGATGTGGCATAAGGAGGGACACATGGGACTGAGAGGATTGGTGAGATTGGGTGAGCAAATGCAGACCCCTTAAATCACAAATGCCTGGCACCCATTCCATGGGTCCCAACTCTCCAGGTTGAAGGGAATATTACTACAGCTATAACATGTACAGGAAACCTAGAGAAAGACACACTGTGAATACGAAAGGTTTCTAAAACTCAACGAATTGTCCCTCTCCTGGTGCTCCAGTTTGACTTTCCATTTGCTTTACTATCAACCTCCCAACTTGGAGAGACAGCCCCTTTAACCTCCTGGTTCACACAGGATGCCAATTTGGCAGAGGATGAAAGGGAAAAGGGAGAACCAATGAGAGAGTAGCTGTTAGGCATTTGGACGGGCACATATCACTGTAATTTCCCGGCAGGAAGAAGAATTAACCAAAGTCTAAGGCACCCACCGCGAACCAGTATAGGTCCTGAACCAAAATTTTGGACTTGCGGTCAGCTCACCAAAAACAAGTTGAAAAATGGAGCTCAGGGGCACAGCAATTCACAAACTGGCCGAGAAATAAAGGAGAACTATCGTCCAAAAACCTGTTGAGGGAAGGCAACGAGGCGGACTTGAAAGCGAGGCAGAATAGCAGGAAACAGATTTCAAGAGGTACGTTGGAATCGCCTTTAAAGCACAGGAAGAGGGGCACAACTTCTACAATGATGCCCTTGGCCAAAAAGGGCGTATGCGTTTTCTCCTGAATATATTCAGGAGAAAACGCATATGCCCTTTTTGGCCAAGCAAGCAAGCGGGCAATGCAAATCTGCACTACAAAGAAGTATCACTTCCCACCGGTCAAGAGGGACATCCACAAAATATGTAAAAACCAGAAAGGCAAGACAGGCCCTGGAGAACAGGGAGCCTTGTTATGCTGATGGGCGGGATGTAAATTGCCAACTGCCTCTCTGGAGGAGTGCATTGTGTTCCCTAAAACAAGTAAACAACAGAGCTACAGAGCCAAGGGCACTTCCAGTCTAGGGAATATACCTTGGGAAAACTGAAAATCAATGAGACAGAGCCACCCCAAAATTTAGGGCTGCACTGCTTACAAGGACCTCAACTTGGATACACATTAAGTATCCCAGGAAATATAAAAATGGTTCAAATAATTGTGGTACTTACGTACGATGGAATATCCCTCAGCCATGAAATCAATGTCATAAGACCAGTAGTAGCAAAATGGGTGGATTCAGGTACGATGATTCTAAGTGAAATAAGTCACAGAGAAAAAGAAACTTATCATAAGATATCACTTATGAAGATCCTATAAACATGGCTACACTTGAACTGAGTTAGGAAAGAGAACAGTGTCTCATATTTAGAAAACACTCTTATGCCTTCTTAAGTGGGAAGGAGAGGTGGGGTGATGCATAAAACCAGAGTTTGATATAAGCACACGTACCGTTCCAAAAACCAACTAAGGAATAGACAAGACCTACACCTTCCTCCGTGAAAGGGACTCAAAACCCCATATTTCCCGCAGAGGAATATATGTGACTAGTAAGAATCTTAAAACCTATGTATTGATATGTCTCCGTAAGGGAATCAAGTGTGTCTAGACTGGCATAAACATGGCAGCGAGAATCAGCTCAAACCCACTATAAAAAGGAATTTCAAAAATAAAACAAAACAACTGGGAAATTCTTTACAATTCCTTCAGGGTCTCTGATGAAACCTGGAATGACCCTATCTACAACGACAGCTGGATGTGGCATAACGAGGGACACTTGGGACTGAGACGATTGGTGAGATTGGGTGAGCAAATGCAGACCCTTTAAAGCACAAATGCCTGGCACCCATTCCAGGGGTCCCAACTCTCCAGGTTGAAAGGAATATTACTACAGCTATAACAAGTACGGGAAACCTAGAGAACGGACACACTGTGAATACGAAAGGTTTCTAAAACTCAACGAATAGTACCTCTCCTGCTGCTGCGCTTTGACTTTACATCTGCTTTACTATCAACCTCCCAACTTGGAGAGACAGCCCCTTTAACATCCTGGTTCGCACAGGTTGCCAATTTGGCAGAGGATGAAAGGGAAGAGGGAGAACCAATGAGAGAGTAGCTGTTAGGCATTTGGACAGGCACATATCACTGTAACTTCCCAGCAGGAAGAAGAATTAACCAAAGTCTCAGCCACCCACCGGGAACCAGTATAGGTCCTGAACGAAAATTTTGGACTTGAGGTCAGCTCACCAAAAACGAGTTGAAAAATGGAGCTCAGGGGCACAGCAATTCACAAACTGGCCGAGTAATAAAGGGCAACTATCGTCCAAAAATCTGTTGAGGGAAGGCAACGAGGCACACCTGAAAGCGAGGCAGAATAGCAGGAAACAGATTTCAAGAGGTACGTTGGAATTGCCTTTAAAGCACAGGAAGAGGGGCACAACTTCGAAAATGATGCCCTTGGCCAAAAAGGGCGTATGCGTTTTCTCCTGATTATATTCAGGAGAAAACGCATACGCCCTTTTTGACCAAGCAAGCAAGCGGGCAATGCAAATCTGCACTACAAAGAAGTATCACTTTCCACCGGTAAAAAGGGACATCCACAAAATGTGTAAAAACCAGAAAGGCAAGACAGGCCCTGGAGAACAGGGAGCCTTGTTATGCTGATGGGCGGGATGTAAATTGCCAACTGCCTCTCTGGCGGAGTGCATTGTGTTCCCTAAAACAAGTAAACAACAGAGCTACAGAGCCAAGGGCACTTCCAGTCTAGGGAATATACCTTGGGAAAACTGAAAATCAATAAGACAGAGCCACCCCAAAATTTAGGGCTGCACTGCTTACAAGGACCTCAACTTGGATACACCTTAAGTATCCCAGGAAATATAAAAATGGTTCAAAAAATTGTGGTACTTACGTACGATGGAATAACCCTCAGCCATGAAATCAATGTCATAAGACCAGTAGCAGCAAAATGGGTGGATTCAGGTACGATGATTCTAAGTGAAATAAGTCACACAGAAAAAGAAACTTATCATAAGATATCACTTATGAAGATCCTATAAACATGGCTACACTTGAACTGAGTTAGGAAAGAGAACAGTGTCTCATATTTAGAAAACACTCTTATGCCTGCTTAAGGGGGAAGGAGAGGTGGGGTGATGCATAAAACCAGAGTTTGATATAAGCACAGGTACTGTTCCAAAAACCAACTATGGAATAGACAAGACCTACACCTTCCTCAGTGAAAGGGACTCAAAACACCATATTTCCCGCAGAGGAATATATCTGACTAGTAAGAATCTTAAAACCTATGTATTGATATGTCTCCATAAGCGAATCAAGTTTGTCTAGACTGGCATAAACATGGCAGCGAGAATCAGCTCAAACCCACTATAAAAAGGAAATTCAAAAACAAAACAAAAAAACTGGGAAATTCTTTACAATTCCTTCAGGGTCTCTGATGAAACCTGGAATGACCCTATCTAAACGACAGCTGGATATGGCATAACGAGGGACACTTGGGACTCAGAGGATTGGTGAGATTGGGTGAGCAAATGCAGACCCTTTAAAGCAATAATGCATGGCACCCATTCCATGGGACCCAACTCTCCAGGTTGAAGGGAATATTACTACAGTTATAACATGTACGGGAAACCTAGAGAACGGACACACTGTGAATACGAAAGGTTTCTAAAACTCAACGAATAGTCCCTCTCCTGGTGCTCCGGTTTGACTTTCCATCTGCTTTACTATCAACCTCCCAACTTGGAGAGACAGCCCCTTTAACCTCCTGGTTCGCACAGGTTTCCAATTTGGCAGAGGATGAAAGGGAAGAGGGAGAACCAATGAGAGAGTAGCTGTTAGGCATTTGGACGGGCACATATCACTGTAATTTCCCGGCAGGAAGAAGAATTAACCAAAGTCTCATCCACCCACCGGGAACCAGTATAGGTCCTGAACCAAAATTTTGGACTTGCGGTCAGCTCACCAAAAACGAGTTGAAAAATGGAGCTCAGGGGCACAGCAATTCACAACCTAGCCGAGCAATAAAGGACAACTATCATCCAAAAATCTGTTTAGGAAAGGCAACGAGGCGGACTTGAAAGCGAGGCAGAATAGCAGGAAACAGATTTCAAGAGGTACGTTGGAATCGCATTTAAAGCACAGGAAGAGGGGCACAACTTCGACAATGATGCACTTGGCCAAAAAGGGCGTATGCGTTTTCTCCTGAATATATTCAGGAGAAAACTCATACGCCCTTTTTGGCCAAGCATGCAAGCGGGCAATGCAAATCTTCACTACAAAGAAGTATCACTTCCCACCGGTCAAAAGGGACATCCACAGAATGTGTAAAAACCAGAAAGGCAAGACAGGCCCTGGAGAACAGGGAGCCTTGTTATGCTGATGGGCGGGATGTAAATTGCCAACTGCCTCTCTGGAGGAGTGCATTGTGTTCCCTAAAACAAGTAAACAACAGAGCTACAGAGCCAAGGGCACTTCCAGTCTAGGGAATATACCTTGGGAAAACTGAAAATGAATAAGACAGAGCCAGCCCAAAATTGAGGGTGGCACTGCTTACAAGGACCTCAACTTGGGTACACCTCAAACATCCCAGGAAATATAAAAATGGTTCAGAAAATTGTGGTACTTACGTACGATGGAATATCCCTCAGCCATGAAATCAATGTCATAAGACCACTAGCAGCAAAATGGGTGGATTCAGGTACGATGATTCTAAGTGAAATAAGTCACACAGAAAAAGAAACTTATCATAAGATATCACTTATGAAGATCCTGTAAACATGGCTACACTTGAACTGAGTTAGGAAAGAGAACAGTGTCTCACATTTAGAAAACACTCTTATGCCTGCTTAAGGGGGAAGGAGAGGTGGGGTGATGCATAAAACCAGAGTTTGATATAAGCACAGGTACCGTTCCAAAAACCAACTATGGAATAGACAAGACCTACACCTTCCTCAGTGAAAGGGACTCAAAACCCCATATTTCCCGCAGAGGAATATATCTGACTAGTAAGAATCTTAAAACCTATGTATTGATATGTCTCCATAAGGGAATCAAGTGTGTCTAGACTGGCATAAACATGGCAGCGAGAATCAGCTCAAACCCACTATAAAAAGGAATTTCAAAAACAAAACACAAAAACTGGGAAATTCTTTACAATTCCTTCAGGGTCTCTGATGAAACCTGGAATGACCCTATCTACAACGACAGCTGGATGTGGCATAAGGCTGGACACTTGGGACTGAGAGGATTCGTGAGATTGGGTGAGAAAATGCAGAACCTTTAAAGCAATAATGCATGGCACCCATTCCATGGGTCCCAACTCTCCAGGTTGAAGGGAATATTTCTACAGTTATAACATGTACGGGAAACCTAGAGAACGGACACACTGTGAATACGAAAGGTTTCTAACACTCAACGAATAGTCCCTCTCCTGGTGCTCCGGTTTGACTTTCCATCTGCTTTACTATCAACCTCCCAACTTGGAGAGACAGCCCCTTTAACCTACTGGTTCGCACAGGTTGCCAATTTGGCAGAGGATGAAAGGGAAGAGGGAGAACCAAAGAGAGAGTAGCTGTTAGGCATTTGGACGGGGAAATATCACTGTAATTTCCCGGCAGGAAGAAGAATTAAGCAAAAACTCAGCCACCATCCGGAACCAGTATAGGTCCTGAACCAAAATTTCGGACTTGCGGTCAGCTCACCAAAAACGAGTTGAAAAATGGAGCTCAGGGGCACAGCAATTCACAAACTGGCTGAGCAATAAAGGACAACTATCGTCCCAAAATCTGTTGAGGGAAGGCAACGAGGCAGACTTGAAAGCGAGGCAGAATAGCAGGAAACAGATTTCAAGAGGTACGTTGGAATCGCCTTTAAAGCACAGGAAGAGGAGCACAACCTCGACAATGATGCACTTGGCCAAAAAGGGCGTATGCATTTTCTCCTGAATATATTCAGGAGAAAACGCATACGCCCTTTTTGGCCAAGCAAGCAAGCGGTCAATGCAAATCTGCACTACAAAGGAGTATCACTTCCCACCGGTCAAAAGGGACATCCACAAAATGTGTAAAAACCAGAAAGGCAAGACAGGCCCTGGAGAACAGGGAGCCTTGTTATGCTGATGGGCGGGATGTAAATTGCCAACTGCCTCTCTGGAGGAGTGCATTGTGTTCCCTAAAACAAGTAAACAACATAGCTACAGAGCCAAGGGCACTTTCAGTCTAGGGAATATACCTTGGGAAAATTGAAAATCAATAAGACAGAGACAGCCCAAAATTTAGGGCTGCACTGCTTACAAGGACCTCAACTTGGGTACACCTTAAATATCCCAGGAAATATAAAAATCGTTCAAAAAATTGTGGTACATACGTACGATGGAATATCCCTCAGCCATGAAATCAATGTCATAAGACCAGTAGCAGCAAAATGGGTGGATTCAGGTACGATGATTCTAAGTGAAATAAGTCACACAGAAAAAGAAACTTATCATAAGATATCACTTATGAAGATCCTGTAAACATGGCTACACTTGAACTGAGTTAGGAAAGAGAACAGTGTCTCACATTTAGAAAACACTCTTATGCCTGCTTAAGGGGGAAGGAGAGGTGGGGTGATGCATAAAACCAGAGTTTGATATAAGCACAGGTACCGTTCCAAAAACCAACTATGGAATAGACAAGACCTACACCTTCCTCAGTGAAAGGGACTCAAAACCCCATATTTCCCGCAGAGGAATATATCTGACTAGTAAGAATCTTAAAACCTATGTATTGATATGTCTCCGTAAGGGAATCAAGTGTGTCTAGACTGGCATAAACATGGCAGCGAGAATCAGCTCAAACCCACTATAAAAAGTAATTTCAAAAACAAAACAAAAAAACTGGGAAATTCTTTACAATTCCTTCAGGGTCTCTGATGAAACCTGGAATGACCATATCTACAACGACAGCTGGATGTGGCATAAAGAGGGACACTTGGGACTGAGACGATTGGTGAGATTGGGTGTGCAAATGCAGACCATTTAAAGCACAAATGCCTGGCACACATTCCATGGGTCCCAACTCTCCAGGTTGAAGGGAATATTACTACAGCTATAACATGTACGGGAAACCTAGAGAACGGACACACTGTGAATATGAAAGGTTTCTAAAACTCAACGAATAGTCCTTCTCCTGGTGCTCCGGTTTGACTTTCCATCTGCTTTACCATCAACCTCCCAGCTTGGAGAGACAGCCCCTTTAACCTCCTGGTTCGCACAGGTTGCCAATTTGGCAGAGGATGAAAGGGAAGAGGGAGAACCAAAGAGAGAGTAGCTGTTAGGCATTTGGACGGGCACATATCACTGTAATTTGCCGGCAGGAAGAAGAATTAACCAAAGTATCAGCCACCCACTGGGAACCAGTATAGGTCCCGAACCAAAATTTTGGACTTGCGGTCTGCTCACCAAAAACGAGTTGATAAATGGAGCTCAGGGGTACAGCAATTCACAAACTGGCCGAGTAATAAAGGACAACTATCTTCCAAAAATCTGTTGAGGGAAGGCAACGAGGCACACCTGAAAGCGAGGCAGAATAGCAGGAAACAGATTTCAAGAGGTACGTTGGAATCGCCTTTAAAGCACAGGAAGAGGGGCACAACTTCGATAATGATGCACTTGGCCAAAAAGGGCGTATGTGTTTTCTCCTGAATATATTCAGGAGAAAACGCATACGCCCTTTTTGGCCAAGCAAGCAAGCGGGCAATGCAAATCTGCACTACAAAGAAGTATCACTTCCCACCGGTCAAAAGGGACATCCACAAAATGTGTAAAAACCAGAAAGGCAAGACAGGCCCTGGAGAACAGGGAGCCTTGTTATGCTGATGGGCGGGATGTAAATTGCCAACTGCCTCTCTGGAGGAGTGTATTGTGTTCCCTAAAACAAGTAAACAACAGAGCTACAGAGCCAAGGGCACTTCCAGTCTAGGGAATATACCTTGGGAAAACTGAAAATGAATAAGACAGAGCCAGCCAAAAATTTAGGGTGGCACTGCTTACAAGGACCTCAACTTGGGTACACCTCAAACATCCCAGGAAATATAAAAATGGTTCAGAAAATTGTGGTACTTACGTACGATGGAATATCCCTCAGCCATGAAATCAATGTCATAAGACCAGTAGCAGCAAAATGGGTGGATTCAGGTATGATGATTCTAAGTGAAATAAGTCACACAGAAAAAGAAACTTATCATAAGATATCACTTATGAAGATCCTGTAAACATGGCTACACTTGAACTGAGTTAGGAAAGAGAACAGTGTCTCACATTTAGAAAACACTCTTATGCCTGCTTAAGGGGGAAGGAGAGGTGGGGTGATGCATAAAACCAGAGTTTGATATAAGCACAGGTACCGTTCCAAAAACCAACTATGGAATAGACAAGACCTACACCTTCCTCAGTGAAAGGGACTCAAAACCCCATATTTCCCGCAGAGGAATATATCTGACTAGTAAGAATCTTAAAACCTATGTATTGATATGTCTCCGTAAGGGAATCAAGTGTGTCTAGACTGGCATAAACATGGCAGCGAGAATCAGCTCAAACCCACTATAAAAAGGAATTTCAAAAATAAAACAAAACAACTGGGAAATTCTTTACAATTCCTTCAGGGTCTCTGATGAAACCTGGAATGACCCTATCTACAACGACAGCTGGATGTGGCATAAGGCTGGACACTTGGGAGATTGGTGATATTGGGTGAGCAGATGCAGACCCTTTAAAGCAATAATGCAAGGCACCCATTCCATGGGTCCCAACTCTCCAGGTTGAAGGGAATATTTCTACAGTTATAACATGTACGGGAAACCTAGAGAACGGACACACTGTGAATACGAAAGGTTTCTAAAACTCAACGAATAGTCCCTCTCCTGGTGCTCCGGTTTGAATTTCCATCTGCTTTACTATCAACCTCCCAACTTGGAGAGACAGCCCCTTTAACCTCCTGGTTCGCACAGGTTGCCAATTTGGCAGAGGATGAAAGGGAAGAGGGAGAACCAATGAGAGAGTAGCTGTTAGGCATTTGGACTGGAACATATCACTGTAATTTCCCGGCAGGAAGAAGAATTAACCAAAGTCTCAGCCACCCACCGGGAACCAGTATAGGTCCTGAACCAAAATTTTGGACTTGCGGTCAGCTCACCAAAAACGAGTTGAAAAATGGAGCTCAGGGGCACAGCAATTCACAAACTGGCCGAGTAATAAAGGACAACTATCGTCCAAAAATCTGTTGAGGGAAGGCAACGAGGCGGACTTGAAAGCGAGGCAGAAGAGCAGGAAACAGATTTCAAGAGGTACGTTGGAATCGCCTTTAAACACAGGAAGAGGGGCACAACTTCGACAATGATGCACTTGGCCAAAAAGGGCGTATGTGATTTCTCCTGAATATATTCAGGAGAAAACGCATACGCCCTTTTTGACCTAGCAAGCAAGCGGGCAATGCAAATCTGCACTACAAAGAAGTATCACTTCCCACCGGTCAAAAGGGACATCCACAAAATGTGTAAAATCCAGAAAGGCAAGACAGGCCCTGGAGAACAGGGAGCCTTGTTATGCTGATGGGCGGAATGTAAATTGCCAACTGCCTCTCTGCGGGTGTGCATTGTGTTCCCAAAAACAAGTAAAGAACAGAGCTACAGAGCCAAGGGCACTTCCAGTCTAGGGAATATTCCTTGGGAAAACTGAAAATCAATAAGACAGTGCCACCCCAAAATTTAGGACTGCACAGCTTACAAGGACCTCAACTTGGGTACACCTTAAATATCCCAGGAAATATAAAAATTGTTCAAAAATTTGTGGTACTTACGTACGACGGAATATCCCTCAGCCATGAAATCAATGTCATAAGACCAGTAGTAGCAAAATGGGTGGATTCAGGTACGATGATTCTAAGTGAAATAAGTCACACAGAAAAAGAAACTTATCATAAGATATCACTTATGAAGATCCTGTAAAAATGGCTACACTTGAACAGAGTTAGGAAAGAGAACAGTGTCTCACATTTAGAAAACACTCTTATGCCTGCTTAAGGGGGAAGGAGAGGTGGGGTGATGCATAAAACCAGAGTTTGATATAAGCACAGGTACCGTTCCAAAAACCAACTATGGAATAGACAAGACCTACACCTTCCTCAGTGAAAGGGACCCAAAATCCCATATTTCCCACAGAGGAATATATATGACTAGTAAGAATCTTAAAACCTATGTATGGATATGTCTCCGTAAGGGAATCAAGTGTGTCTAGACTGGCATAAACATGGCAGCGAGAATCAGCTCAAACCCACTATAAAAAGGAATTTCAAAAACAAAACAAAAAAACTGGGAAATTCTTTACAATTCCTTCAGGGTCTCTGATGAAACCTGGAATGACCCTATCTACAACGAAAGCTGGATGTGGCATAAGTCTGGACACTTGGGACTGAGAGGATTGGTGAGATTGGGTGAGCAAATGCAGACCCTTTAAAGCACAAATGCCTGGCACCCATTCCATGGGTACCAACTCTCCAGGTTGAAGGGAATATTACTACAGCTATAACATGTACGGGAAACCTAGAGAACGGACACACTGTGAATACGAAAGGTTTCTAAAACTCAACGAATAGTCCCTCTCCTGGTGCTCCGGTTTGACTTTCCATCTGCTTTACTACCAACCTCCCAACTTTGAGAGACAGCCCATTTAACCTCCTGGTTCGCACAGGTTGCCTATTTGGCAGAGGATGAAAGGGAAGAGGGACAACCAATGAGAGAGTAGCAGTTATGCATTTGGACGGGCACATATTACTGTAATTTCCCGGCAGGAAGAAGAATTAACCAAAGTCTCAGCCCCCCACCGGGAACCAGTATAGGTCCTGAACCTAAATTTTGGACTTGCCGTCAGCTTACCGAAAACGAGCTGAAAAATGGAGCTAAGGGGCACAGCAATTCACAAACCGGCCGAGTAATAAAGGACAACTATCGTCCAAAAATCTGTTAAGGGAAGGCAACGAGGCGGACTTGAAAGCGAGGCAGAATAGCAGGAAACAGATTTCAAGAGGTACGTTGGAATCGCCTTTAAAGCACAGGAAGAGGGGCACAACTTCGACAGTGATGCACTTGGCCAAAAAGGGCGTATGCGTTTTGTCCTGAATATATTCAGGAGAAAACGCATACGCCCTTTTTGGCCAAGCAAGCAAGCGGGCAATGCAAATCTGCACTACAAAGAAGTATCACTTCCCACCGGTCAAAAGGGACATCCACAAAATGTGTAAAAACCAGAAAGGCAAGACAGGCCCTGTGAGCTTTGTTATGCTGATGGGCGGGATGTAAATTGCCAACTGCCTCTCTGGAGGAGTGCATTGTGTTCCCTAAAACAAGTAAACAACAGAGCTACAGAGCCAAGGGCACTTCCAGTCTAGGGAATATACCTTGGGAAAACTGAAAATCAATAATACAGAGCAACCCCAAAATTTAGGGCTGCACTGCTTACAAGGACCTCAACTTGGGTACACCTTAAATATCCCAGGAAATATAAAAATGGTTCAAAAAATTGTGGTACTTACATACGATGGAATATCCCTCAGCCATGAAATCAATGTCATAAGACCAGTAGCAGCAAAATGGGTGGATTCAGGTTCGTTGATTCTAAGTGAAATAAGTCACACAGAAAAAGAAACTTATCATAAGATATCACTTATGAAGATCCTGTAAACATGGCTACACTTGAACTGAGTTAGGAAAGAGAACAGTGTCTCACATTTAGAAAACACTCTTATGCCTGCTTAAGGGGGAAGGAGAGGTGGGGTGATGCATAAAACCAGAGTTTGATATAAGCACAGGTACCGTTCCAAAAACCAACTATGGAATAGACAAGACCTACACCTTCCTCAGTGAAAGGGACTCAAAACCCCATATTTCCCTCAGAGGAATATATCTGACTAGTAAGAATCTTAAAACCTATGTATTGATATGTCTCCGTAAGGGAATCAAGTGTGTCTAGACTGGCATAAACATGGCAGCGAGAGTCAGCTCAAACCCACTATAAAATGGAATTTCAAAACAAAACAAAAAAACTGGGAAATTCTTTACAATTCCTTCAGGGTCTCTGATGAAACCTGGAATGACCCTATCTACAACGACAGCTGGATGTGTCATAAGGCTGGACACTTGGGACTGAGAGGATTGGTGAGATTGGGTGAGCAAATGCAGACTCTTTAAATCACAAATGCCTGGCACCCATTCCATGGGTCCCAACTCTCCAGGTTGAAGGGAATATTACTACAGCTATAACATGTACGGGAAACCTAGAGAACGGACACACTGTGAATACGAAAGGTTTCTAAAACTCAACGAATAGTCCCTCTCCTGGTGCTCTGGTTTGACTTTCCATCTGCTTTACTATCAACCTCCCAACTTGGAGAGACATCCCGTTTAACCTCCTGGTTCGCACAGGTTGCCAATTTGGCAGAGGATGAAAGGGTAGAGGGAGAACCAATGAGCGAGTGGCTGTTAGGCATTTGGACGGGCACATATCACTGTAATTTCCCGGCAGGAAGAAGAATTAACCAAAGTCTCAGCCACCCACCAGGAACCAGTATAGGTCCTGAACCAAAATTTTGGACTTGCGGTCAGCTCACCAAAAACGAGTTGAAAAATGGAGCTCAGGGACACAGCAGTTCACAAACTGGCCGAGTAATAAAGGACAACTATCGTCCAAAAATCTGTTGAGCGAAGGCAACGAGGCAGACTTGAAAGCGAGGGAGAATAGCAGGAAACAGATTTCAAGAGGTACGTTGGAATCGCCTTTAAAGCACAGGAAGAGGGGCACAACTTCGACAATGATGCACTTGGCCAAAAAGGGCGTATGCTTTTTCTCCTGAATATATTCAGGAGAAAACGCATACAACCTTTTTGGCCAAGCAAGCAAGCGGGCAATGCAAATCTGCACTACAAAGAAGTATCACTTCCCACTGGTCAAAACGGACCTCCACAATATGTGTAAAAACCAGAAAGGCAAGACAGGCCCTGGAGAACAGGGAGCCTTGTTATGCTGATGGGCAGGATGTAAATTGCCAACTGCCGCTCTGCAGGAGTGCATTGTGTTCCCTAAAACAAGTAAACAACAGAGCTACAGAGCCAAGGGCACTTCCAGTCTAGGGTATATACCTTGGGAAAACTGAAAATCAATAAGACAGAGCCACCCCAAAATTTAGGGCTGCACTGCTTACAAGGACCTCAACTTGGGTACACCTTAAATATCCCAGGAAATATAAAAATGGTTCAAAAAATTGTGGTACGTATGTACGATGCAATATCCCTCAGCCATGAAATCAATGTCATAATACCAGTAGCAGCAAAATGGGTGGATTCAGGTACGATGATTCTAAGTGAAATAAGTCACAGAGAAAAAGAAACTTATCATTAGATATCACTTATGAAGATCCTGTAAACATGGCTATACTTGAACTGAGTTAGGAAAGAGAACAGTGTCTCACATTTAGAAAACACTCTTATGCCTGCTTAAGGGGGAAGGAGAGGTGGGGTGATGCATAAAACCAGAGTTTGATATAAGCACAGGTACCGTTCCAAAAACCAACTATGGAATAGACAAGACCTACACCTTCCTCAGTGAAAGGGACTCAAAACCCCATATTTCCTGCAGAGGAATATATCTGACTAGTAAGAGTCTGAAAACCTATGTATTGATATGTCTCCATAAGAGAATCAAGTGTGTCTAGTCTGGCATAAACATGGCAGCGAGAATCAGCTCAAACCCACTATAAAAAGGAATTTCAAAAACAAAACAAAAAAACTGGGAAATTCTTTACAATTCCTTCAGGGTCTCTGATGAAACCTGGAATGACCCTATCTACAACGACAGCTGGATGTGGCATAAGGCTGGACACTTGGGATTGAGACGATTAGTGAGATTGGGTGAGCAAATGCAGACCCTTTAAAGCAATAATGCATGGCACCCATTCCATGGGTCCCAACTCTCCAGGTTGAAGGGAATATTACTACAGTTATAACATGTACGGGAAACCTAGAGAACGGACACACTGTGAATATGAAAGGTTTCTAAAACTCAACGAATAGTCCCTCTCCTGGTGCTCCGGTTTGACTTTCCATCTGCTTTACTATCAACCTCCCAACTTGGAGAGACAGCCCCTATAACCTCCTGGTTCGCACAGGTTGCCAATTTGGCAGAGGATGAAAGGGAAGAGGGAGAACCAATGAAAGAGTAGCTGTTAGGCATTTGGATGGGCACATATCACTCTAACATCCCGGCGGGAAGAAGAATTAACCAAAGTCTCAGCCACCCACCGGGAACCAGTATAGGTCCTGAACCAAAATTTTGGACTTGCGGTCAGCTCACCAAAAACGAGTTGAAAAATGGAGCTCAGGGGCACAGCAATTCACAAACTGGCCGAGTAATAAAGGACAACTATCGTCCAAAAATCTGTTGAGGGAAGGCAACGAGGCGGACTTGAAAGCGAGGCAGAATAGCAGGAAACAGATTTCAAGAGGTACGTTGGAATCACCTTTAAAGCACAGGAAGAGGGCCACAACTTCGACAATGATGCACTTGGCCAAAAAGGGCGTATGCGTTTTCTCCTGAATATATTCAGGAGAAAACGCATACGCCCTTTAAGGCCAAGCAAGCAAGCGGGCAATGCAAATCTGCACTACAAAGAAGTATCACTTCCCACCGGTCAAAAGGGACATCCACAAAATGTGTAAAAACCAGAAAGGCAAGACAGGCCCTGGAGAACAGGGAGCCTTGTTATGCTGATGGGTGGGATGTAAATTGCCAACTGCCTCTCTGGAGGAGTGCATTGTGTTCCCTAAAACAAGTAAACAACAGAGCTACAGAGCCAAGGGCACTTCCAGTCTAGGGAATATACCTTGGGAAAACTGAAAATCAATAAGACAGAGCCACCCCAAAATTTAGGGCTGCACTGCTTACAAGGACCTCAACTTGGGTACACCTTAAATATCCCAGGAAATATAAAAATGGTTCAGAAAATAGTGGTACTTACGTACGATGGAATATCCTTCAGCCATGAAATCAATGTCATAAGACCAGTAGCAACAAAATGGGTGGATTCAGGTACGATGATTCTAAGTGAAATAAGTCACACAGAAAAAGAAACTTATCATAAGATATCACTTATGAAGATCCTGTAAACATGGCTACAGTTGAATTGAGTTAGGAAAGAGAACAGTGTCTCACATTTAGAAAACACTCTTATGCCTGCTTAAGGGGGAAGGAGAGGTGGTGTGACACATAAAACCAGAGTTTGATATAAGCACAGGTACCGTTCCAAAAACCAACTATGGAATAGACAAGACCTACACCTTCCTCAGTGAAAGGGACTCAAAACCCCATATTTCCCGCAGAGGAGTATATCTGATTAGTAAGAATCTTAAATCCTATGTATTGATATGTGTCCATAAGGGAATCAAGTGTGTCTAGACTGGCATAAACATGGCAGCGAGAATCAGCTCAAACCCACTATAAAAAGGAATTTCAAAAACAAAACAAAAAAACTGGGAAATTCTTTACAATTCCTTCAGGGTCTCTGATGAAACCTGGAATGACCCTATCTACAATGACAGCTGGATGTGGCATAAGGAGGGACACTTGGGACTGAGAGGATTGGTGAGATTGGGTGAGCAAATGCAGACCCTTTAAAGCACAAATACCTGGCACCCATTCCATGGGTCCCAACTCTCCAGGTTGAAGGGAATATTACTACAGCTATAACATGTACGGGAAACCTAGAGAACGGACACACGGTGAATACGAAAGGTTTCTAAAACTCAACGAATAGTCCCTCTCCTGGTGCTCCGGTTTGACTTTCCATCTGCTTTACTATCAACCTCCCAACTTGGAGAGACAGCCCCTATAACCTCCTGGTTCGCACAGGTTGCCAATTTGGCAGAGGATGAAAGGGAAGAGGGAGAACCAATGAAAGAGTAGCTGTTAGGCATTTGGATGGGCACATATCACTCTAACATCCCGGCAGGAAGAAGAATTAACCAAAGTCTCAGCCAACCACCGGGAACCAGTATAGGTCCTGAACCAAAATTTTGGACTTGCGGTCAGCTCACCAAAAACGAGTTGAAAAATGGAGCTCAGGGGCACAGCAATTCACAAACTGGCCG